>NC_081418.1:153448797-153708185 GCF_949786415.1 Peromyscus eremicus | reverse complement strand
AAACTATGTCTTGGAATGTGGATTTTAGGTTAATTCAATCAAACCCTACAAGTTTTACACTTACAGAGAAATGGCTTTAGTATTGATCACACCTTTGTGTTGTAACGTCCTCGATCATGTGGAGAAAATGGAACCCTCATACTTTCCTGGCAAGAATGCAGCAGGTGCTGCAGCCATCTTGCAAAGCTGTCTGTCACCCAGTGTCTATATGACTCAGCATCAACCCCAGCTCAAAGCCAAGAGAAGTGAAAACAAGCCACAGAGCCTCGTGCCCAGGGCTCGGAATGTCACTCATAAGAGCTCAAAAGAAAATACCCTGACTTCTATCAATAGATAAATAGACAAATAAAATGTGCCATATCCATGTGATGCAATGTTATCTAGCAATAAAAAAGAATAAAATATTATTATTGTAGCAAGGATGAACCCTGAACACAGGAAATGAAAGAAATCAATTGCAGAGGGCAATGAGTCACATGATTCTGCTCACATGAGATGTCCAAATGGGTAACTCCATAGAGATAGAGGGTAGACGGGTCGTTTAATTCTACACCGGTATACATTAACTGAAATGATGGGTGAGACTGTCTTGATATGGTGCTGCAGAAGTGGTTACAGCGTCATCGTATTGTGCAGTCTATGGAAATGAATCTAAACGACCCTCTGGCCTCAGCCTTCCGAGGCCTGGGATCTCAGGTTCACAGCACCACACGCAACTCCAAGACACAATTTCAATCAGTATTTAGAATATTAGTAGCATATTCATACAATATTGATAGTATAAGTAATATCTAATAATGTGATCACAGAATCAAAGTTTAATCATGTAGAAATGGGAAGATGAGGTGGATGGCCCACTGCACCTCAGCAGTGGCTCCCTCTATGAGATCATCTAGTCTTTCTACAAATACTCACTGAGCTCTGGTCTGTCTTCAAGAGTCAGGAGTAAATAAAAAAGCATGCTTCCTCCCCTCCTGGCGCTTCTCTCTGCCTCATATGGCAAAACCACTAGAGTGGTACCTGTTCCTCAGGGCTCCTGCTTTGTGTTTCAGACAGGATAATGGAACAGACCCCCTCTGTTCTTGAGGGGGTCACCATGGAAGAGCGCCACAGAGCAGAAGTCACATGTCTCATTTCAGCGGGCCAGTATAAAGACCATCCCTCACCTGTGGCTAAAGAAACAGGGAAGTCACACTGCTGCTGGGTGGTAGTGCCAACAACTCTAGCTCCCCTGGGCACTGGAAGCTCTCTGGGGGCTTTTGTTCCATTGATTTTACTGGGGTGCCTTGGAGCATGGAGGCCAGGGTTGATGTTCATGTTGTTTTTCTAAGTCATGGCCACGTTCTGCACTCTAAATCTCTAGCTGGCAACATCAGCCTTACTCAACGTTTGTCCCAATCAGCAAACTGTACTTTAAGGTCCATCTCAATAATGTGCCATGTGTCTCACGTGCCAGCACGGCAGGTGTTTATTTCCAGTTATTCAAACTCATAGTTGCTGGCGGGCAATGAAGTAAAATCCCCAACAAGCCACTGACGTGCCTCTTCTGCTCCCTCCCTCCTGTCACCCCCAACTTCACTTTCACTAACTCCATGCTGGTAGCTTGAAACTGATGCAGCTATTTACACTACAGAAATTGGAAAGAGCCTCAGGGGGGGATTTTCTTGGTTGTTAGACCAGAGAAAAAATGTTTAGGACGCTGATTATGCTAAGCACTGTGCTGTGTCTATACATTGCATTGTGAACAACACACACACACACACATTTTCTATCATGTGAAAGTTATTATTTAAGTAACAAATTGCTCATACATTTAACATATGACTTAAGGTTCTTTAAAAAGTCTTTCTACATAGTACTTTCACTTTAATCACTAAAATAAACAAAATATCAACCAACCTTCATGTTGGAATTACACTTATGAATTAATTGCAACCGTAGGCTGGCAAGGGATACAGGGCTCAGCAGAAATCAATAAAAGCATTCACTGAGAATTAATCGGCGTCAGGAATTTATATGAGTAATGCATATTTTATTATTGCACATGACTGTGTGCCTTTCCACACATCTTTCTGAAAGCACAAACATACCTTTCCCAGAGGACCAGTTAAACATTCACCACCACACCACCACTCACATCTAAACCTGACTGCTACACACAGGGTTATAATTCAGCATTAAAATTATGATATTACCATTTACTTATGAGAAGTAGATAGAATGCTGACAGCAAATTCATGACCACTATTCTTAAATGTTGATATATTATGCCATTTGGTTTCCAGTAAAATTCAAATGGATCTGATAGTTAAGAGTTGAAGGGAGACCAGAGAGGCCCAGGAAGTGTCTAAGGGAGCGGTCAAAGAGGGCCATGTGGAGGCAGACAAACAGTGAGGCTGCTCTCTGCCGTGTGGAAGCGTGTGTGGGTGTGTGACATGAAAGCAACAAGAGGACTCTGGGTGGAGGAGCAGCAAGGAGAGCAGGAGGGAGCCGTCAGGAGAGGGCACATACAAGGGGCCATGACATGGGTGCATGGAAATGTCATAACGGAACCATTGCTTTCTGCACTAAAATACATGGTACGTGCACAGATAGTGACAGACAGATGATAGATAGACAGATGGACAGACAGACAGACAGGTGGACAATTTGTCAGATAACAAAGCCTTGGGAAGGTGATGGTGCAGTTTTTTACTTGCCTGACTTCAGGCTTAGTAGTTAGTATTTTTCTTCCCACACGAATACATCACACACATGCTAGGAAAGGAACAAGCTGAGAAGCTGTCTGGCATTTGGTATTTAGAAATGACTAGAGCAGCTGGACTTTCACTATGCGACAGGACAGCCACTAACCACCTGTGGCTATGTAAATTTAAGTTGCCTAAAATTAAATACAATGAAAAATCCAGTACCTTAGTGTAGCTGACCAAATTTCGAGTACTCAATAACCACACGTGGCCAGCAGCTGCCATATTGGTTAAGACTTTGCCTTTCCCAGACAGGCAGATGGGTCACAGTCAAATCTTGTGCCCAGAGTTTCAGACCCCAAAGCCCATGTGCCTTCTGACACAGTGAACCTCGAACAAAAACCATAGATGGTGGACGGATGGGGATGTCTGGCTGCCTGGTGGGTCATCATGCTGGGGGCTGTAAGGACGACGGTGCTACCTGCAGTGTCCTATCTGCTGCAGACCCTGCTCTCCTACTGACTCTCTATGAATCAAGAACCAATTATTTGGCTTGTGTCTCGTTTCCTCATTTTCTGATGCCCTGATCCCGGTGTCCATCCAAAGGGCTGTTGAGTAATTTAATGAGTTAGTATTTGTAGGCTCTGAGTATGGCACAGAATAACTACTACAAAAGTTCTCTTGAAGTTGAACCTGGTGGCAGAGCCTGTAATCTCTGCTACTTAAAAGGCCAAGGAAAGTATTTCACAAGCTCAAGCCTAACTGGGTTTCAGAGATAAGCTCAAGTTCAGAATGGGCAACTTAGTCAGACCCTGTCTCAAAATAAAAATTATAAAAGGGCTGGAAATGTAACTGAATGGCAGAGCATTTGCCTAGCACATCCAAGCATCCTCTAGATATTTCATTCAAATTGAAACAATCCTTCTAAGAGGGAAGCAGGAGGCTCACAGACTCAGGAAGTAAATAAAACTTGCAAGTCTTAGGAAGTTCCTGAAACTTACAAGGCTCACAAGGTCCTTTCCCCAAGGTTAAAAAATAAGCAATGATTGTTTATTGCTCCCTTCTATAAGTAACTCCTCACCTGTGCTCTGTAAGTATGCCCAGTAAATTCACTGGTTTACTTGGTACCTTCTCTAAGGCAACAGATGTTTACTCAAGTCTCCCTGGTACAAGTTAATTCAAGAACAAAGCCCTGAATTCAAATCCCAATAAAACACACATGGACACACACACAGAGAGAGAGAGAGAGAGAGAGAGAGAGAGAGAGAGAGAGAGAGCAGATGAATCATAGACTCTGCTCTGTTTCTTACCCAGGGTGTAGGATCCTGTGAGCTTTGCACGCAAGAGGCATGGATTCACTTATGGAGGCAGGAGGATTAGAAATTCAAAGTCATCTTTGGCTACCTAGTAAGTTAGTCTGAGGCAAGTGTGGGCTACACCAGACCCAGTGTCAAAAACTTAGAATGGAGAGTACTTGTGATGAAGCATGAAGACTTGAGTCTGAGTCCCAGAGCTGGAGAAATGGAGACAGGAGGATGGCCAGGGCTTACTGCAAGCCAGCCTAGCTTAACTGACAAGCTCCAGTCCAATGAGAGACTCTAAGGAGGGGGTTGATATTCCTGAGAATGACACCTGAGGTTGACCTTTGGCCTCTAAACAAACATGTGCACTCATGCACGTACAGGTGGACACACATGCACCTGAACTCACACAAGACCCCATCCCAAAGCAAATGCACAGAAATCAAATGAAACAAACATATCCAAGAGGACCTTGGTGTAGATGCTGTGTTCCCTTGACCTTGGGTAAATGATCAAGGAGTTTGTTTTCTGGAATGGGACACAGAGATGGCAATGCCTACTGGGATTGCTGGTGGTACCCTCTGTGACAACGCTAACAGCTGAGTGATAAATGGTCCCTATCATTTGTCAGCTGCCTAGATAAAAGCATGGGTGGCACAGACAATACGGATGTCTGAAAAAAGTCAGGAGTTAAGTAATGTACGATGATCATCATCATGTGGTGTGTCTGATGCGAGGTTTCTAATGCAGCAAGATCAGAGACATGCCAAAGCAGCTGCGTTCTGCGGATCGCCATGGAACCTGCCTGCAGACCTGTGGTGCCCACCAGTGAACCTCAGCTTCGGGAAGCATTTGGATTCTGCAACTTCTGCACCAGGCAGATCAACACTGCCTATGGAATACTTGATTTTGAGAGTGGGAATCCTGTGTTTGTTAAGCACCAGGACAAATGCAAAGCTGGTTTGGGCTGGACAGCTGAAATGGCCCCCACCCTGCTGCAGCCTGTGAGGTGGTGACTAACCACCCCAAGGACTGTCTCGTTGTGCCCATGGTCCAGACCTGGTCTCAGTCACCACATCCTGCTCCCACACTCCTCTGTGACGTTTGTCCGCTCACTCCTTGCTGCCTCTGTGCCTACTAGTTTGGCATTCTGATGGACTGGCTTCTTCCTTCTGTGGCTCTTCACTCTCCCACTTTGTTCCTGAGTCTGAGCCCCGACTCCTCCACCCTGGCACACTGCTTGTTTCTTTCTGCTCTCCTGGTAACCAAGCTCTTTGGCTGAGCCCCAAGACCTCCTCCTGTGATCCACAAAGCCCCATAGACTTGGGAAAACAGTTCACCATGGCAGGCTCCATGCCCACTCCCCCTTCCTGGACCCCTGAGAGCCATGGCCTGTATGTCACTTCTCAGTCCCTGGCCACTGGCACACCTGTGGAATTCAACTAGCTCAGCTCTAGCTCCAGAAGTCTCTATACCATGCTAATATACACTGTGAATGGAGGTAAAAGTTCTGTGAGTGAGCCATACCAACTCACAAGACTGCTAGAGAGCCTGCTGGCAGAGCTTCTGCCCTCTGGGCACAGAACATGTTCACCCTAGCATGATGGCCAGCAACAATTCCAGAGCACAGACCCTGCCCCCACCAGGACTTACCACTTCTTTAAGGACCGGGCCAGGTCACTGGGCTGCCTGCTGGATCCCAAACACTTCCTAATCATCACAGGCCTGAAGAGACCAAGAAACAAGGATGTGGTGTCCCACACAGTGAGGGTGCCCCAATCCACAATAGCCACACCAATGCATTTGTCCTGCAAAGCCATAGGAGGATAGGCAAAAGCATTCTATTCCTCATCTGCGACAGGCACCAGGACCCTTTATATGTCATATATCCCAGCTATGACTTGTCATTCAAGGATTGTCTTCAGCACAGATGATTTAGTGCCTCTGGGAGTCACTAAAAACCAGCTCTGTATCTGCTCTGAGCTCACACTTAGCCTTGGGAATGAAGGAGTGAAGGGGTGAGGTATCTGCCTTTGGGCTCATAGACTAATGGGGAAGACAGAGAATTAAGTTTCATGGACCTTTCAAATCACAGATGAGAGGCTGGGGAGAGGTTCAGTGGGTACAGTGCTTGCTGAGCAAGCATGAGGCCCCGAGTTGGGACTCCCAGCCCCCATGTGAAAACCCGGCACAGTGAAATATCTGTAACCCCAGTTCTGAGCTGTGTGGGTAGAGACAGTCAGCTCCTCAAAGCTCACTAGCCCAACAGTCTAGCCAAATTGGTGAGTTCCAGGTTCAGTGGAAAGATTCCATCTCAAAAAAATAATGTGAGCAATAGAGGAAGACAACCAATGTTGACCTCTGGTTTACACACAAATACACACACACACACACACACACACACACAATATACATGCAATCACACATACCAAACTTGTACACATGCACAGACATAACTTTTGCATACACACACATACAAATGCACCCACACATGCACAAATACACATCATCCATAAGAACACACACACACACCATACATATGTACACACATATACTATAAACATACACAAACAGGAACACACATACACACACTCACACATGACAAAAACCAAGCAAACAAACAAAACAATGACAGAGTTATTTTTCAAAACAACAGCAGGTACAAGGGATGGTTCTGGCAGCTGACTATGGTATACATAACCAGGAAGGGCATCTTGGAGAAAGCCGTGTTCGGATGTCACCTGAGGGTTAGTAGAGGGAAACACTTGTGAAGGCCTGAGATAGAAAGTGTGGAACACATTAAGTAAAACTGTAAAGAAAGTGCTATGCTGGAACATGGAGAAAGAAAGAGGAGTGAGAGGTGAGGCTGAAGAAGCAGGCCGTTGCCACATCACCCACAGCATCCTTCAGGTCATAGAAGACTTTGTTTTTATGACTTGGGAAATATGGTGATATTTTAATTGTACTGAAATGTGATTTTATTTGTATGTTAATAAATAAAGTTGCCTGGGGGTCAGAGCTAATAGCAAGCCATAGCAGAAGCTGGGCGGTGGTGGTGCACGTCTTTAATCCCAGCTCTTGGGAGGCAGAGCTAGGTGAATCTCAGTGTGTTCAAGGATACAGCCAGCATGGTGACACACGCCTTTAATCTCAATACCAACCATAGAAGACCTGGAGGTCTGTATAGATGGGCAGTGAAGAGGAGGTCATGCGGTTGGATTTACAACCAATGAGAAGGCAGAATAGAAAGTCTATATAAAGACAAACACACAGGAAGTAGGTATCTTGGCTGAAGAGGACAGCTACAGGAGTGAAGGGTAAGGCTCTTAGCTCTGACCTCTTGGGCTTTCATCTCTGCACTGGCTCTGTGTTTCTTGTTTAACAAGACCATTCATCTACAGGGAAACTACTACAGTTTCAATCAAGAGAACCACATGGGCTGAAACTGTTGTTCTGGCTAAAATACGGTGAGCAGAGTAGGTGTGCTGGTGAGACAAGGTGGGTGCGCTTGTGGGTGTGGCACAAAGAGTTCATGGTCCACTATGTACCCGCTCCACCACTGCCCACGCCTGGCCTGGTCACAGGAGAGAAGCCTGGAGTCCCGTGCCAGAAACCTTTGTCTACGTGGCCCCAGCTCAGATTCAGCCAGCAAGGGGCCCTTGCATGAGATATGGCAAATGGTGGCAGACGTGTCCACGTGTAAGATTCACAGTGGCTTCATGTCAGTTCCTACACATCACTGCACACATCTAGCAGTGACCTCAGGGACACTCAGGTCTCCATGCCTAACCCCTAGTTCCTGATTGTCAAAGATGTCCTGAAAGTCAGCATTTCCTGTGCTCACCTTTCATGAACCCAACCTTTCCAAAGGTCAGCAACGCCTTCCAGCCTCTCTATTAAATCTCTCTTATTTGAGATGCCTGTTATTCTTATTAAACCCCAAAGTTTGGAATCAATGGCAAAGATCGCATTATTGAGCTAAGAGATTATGGATACTTGGTCTAGAAAGTAGATCATACACACAAAGAGAAGATGGCTTTAATGCATGTCTATGACATTGTTGTCAACATGGGAATTGAAGGAGGAGAAGGGGTTAAGAATGATCACCAGACTTTTGGTTTAAAAGCTATATCATCTTGGGGCTGGAGAGGCAGCTAGATGGTTAAGAGCACTGGCTTGTAGAGCAGCCACGTCTGTTTGCTAGCACTCACATGCAGCTCACAACAGTCTGTAACTCCAGTTCTTGGGGATCCAATACCTTCTGTTGGTCTCCTTAGGCACTCACATGGTGCACATACATGTGTGTATGTACGCATACACATAAAATAAACACATCTAAAAAAAATATTAAGAGCCAGACAGTCTTGTTAATGTGGCCTTACACTCTCACGGTGTTGGAAGGAACATGCACCTTGGGCTGGAGTTGCCAGCTCCAGGCTGAGCTGCTGAAGAAAGACTCGGTGTGAAGCGCATCCACGTGAAGACAGCTGTGACCTCTGCAGGATACAACATCTGTACTAGAATGTCTGGGGACAGGATAATGAGTTATTCATTTTTTTTAAAACCCAGTCTATTGTGGAGCATAGGAAATTAGCTAAGCCCAACACTGCCCAATCCCCCTGAAAAGAACCCCCTTGGCCACCTGCTAGTGACTGAGTGATCAAGGATGAGGGCGCTAAGGGGCAGAGGCTGAGCAGGAGGGGCTTAGTGGAGACTCTCCAGGGTGTGGGAAACAAGAAGAAAACCCAGTGATGATACACAGGGCAAAGTCAAGCCCAAAGAGAAGAGAGAAAATCCACAAACAACGACAAGAGAAGGAACCAAGCTGCTTGTCATGGGAAGCAGCAGAACCAGAGACAGAGTATGCTGGGAACACAGAAGGAGGAGCTGGAGAAGCTGGAGGCGGCTGGGTGCTAAAGAGCACCCCCTTAGATTAGTAGTTCTCCAGTCAGTGGACACAAAGACCTGGCCAGAAGCCATCTAAGGGAGCAGGGCTTGTTTGAGCTCTGTGCACAGGAACTGTCCATCACATAGCCTTCTCTTTTACCCGTTACGGTTAATCCTAGCACCCAACACATGGGATGGCCAACCCCACTGCAGGTGACTCCTCTTCACATGTCTCAGTAATGCTCTAGGTGTTTCTTAAGCCAACCAAGTTGACAATAGAAATTAACGCTGACACCAGGGAGCCAGGGCAAACGGAGGGCCTGGGTGTGACTAAGGTTCAGACTGCTCAAGGAAACGAGGCAGATGGTGTTTTTGTCACCAATCTTTCTGCCCAGTGGCCTTCTGGCCAGAGTAGGCTCTTCTCACCCACAGCAGAGGTCACTGACTGAATTTTCTGGAATGGTTTCTGATGTGCATTACTAGAGAAGTGAGAGCAGAGCTCAGATGCACTGTGGAAGAGGTGCCGTCAACCACTGAAATGTAGGAATGTCCCCTTTTTGAGAAATTAGATCGGTTAGATTGTGAGCTTGTTTTTATTATTATTATTAAGATTTATTTATTTAACATGTATGAGTGTTTTGCTTACATGTATGTATGTGTGCCACCATGTGTGGGCCTGGTGTCTGCAGAGGTCAGAAGAAGGAGTCAGATTCACTGAAAGAGGAGTCGCAGATGGCTGGGAGCCACCATGTGGGTGCTGGGAACTGAACCCTGGTCCTCTGGAAGAGAAGCCAAAGCTCTAAGCCCTGAGCCACCTCTTCAGCCCCAAACGAGCTTGTTTAAGATGAGGTTTAATGCTGCTGAATCTTCAGTGCTGCTCCTAGCATGGCAGAGGTAAACACAGTAATTTCCTTAATGGATAAGGCTTGAAAAGCAGATTTTGAAACATCAAGCAACTTTGCCCAGTGGGCCTAGGGCTGATCTCATCCCTGTGTCCATTTGCTGAGAAATCCCTGTAGAGCACTGTTCAAATGTCCAGGAGCACCAGTCTATGGCTGGATTTGTACATCGCTAAAGTGGAGTGAACGGTGCCTGGTGTAAAGAATTGAGAGGACCCAGAAATGTCACCTGCCTGCACACCTGTCTGCATTCAGTACTCTAGGTGCAGCTGGGACAAGATAACCGAGCAAGACAAGTGAAGAGAGGAGGAGTTTGTGGCTCACGGTTTGAAGGGAGCACCAACTGTGGCAGGAGCAGGGGCTGGCTAGTCACGGTGCAGAGGATGGGTGCTGGTGCTTCAGTCCAGGACCCAACCTGTAGGACGGTGACGTCCACTTCAGGGAAGGTCTTCCCTCTTAGTTAAGCCTTTCTAGGGACAAGTGACAGATACTCCAGGAGCCAGATTCCCATGGTGACTCTAAATCCAGTCCAGTTGACGATGAAGATTAACAACCACAGAGGGTACCTTTGTACTAGAAGCTTCTCTCCTTTTCCCAAACACCAGAGGCAACAGACACAGTGACAAGGTGATGGCACAGGAGAGGAGAGGCCAGACAGAAGGAGACGGTCCTGTCCCGGATGCACACTGCTGAGGAAGATCAAGAGACTTCTACAGTTGCAACTTGAGATGTTGAAGGCCTGGTGCTTACGGACCTGGTTAAGTCTGTGCAGCTACAGAAGGAGAGGAGGACCGGACATTTCCTGAAACTGGGATTCAAAACCTCACAGCCAAAAGGACAACGCCAACACAGAGGGCACGCGGACGACAAAGAACCACTGGTAAGAAAGTGCTGAGCACAGCCCCCGTCAATCACCACCGCACAGATGACAACGCCCCCCAGTCTCACTGTCTCTGCCCATTCATTAAGACACCCCCCACGTCCACGTTATCAGGGAGTCACAACGAAAAGTCTACTTCTCGCTCCTTGGCATTATGACTGAACCAGAAGATACAAGCAGAAGACGTTGAGTTGGACTTGCAAGGAGAGCTTCCTAGAGGGGCATCTCTCAGCTGACAGACCCCTTTTGTCCAGGCTGCAGTTTACAGCATCTGTGACCATGTGTCAATCTTGGGAGTGAAAGGCTGGGGGCGGGGCGATGTGGGCATCTGTGAGGCTGATGGGACAATGACTGCTTCAAGTGATGTCTGGACTACTTCCCTACTTCCATGTGACCAATGGAGAAATTTTTTTTTTAAATATAGACAGTGTTATTCTGGTTCAAATACAGTTTGTAAATAATGTAATATATACAGCCTAGAGTTCCATCTGTTTGCTTATTATGAGCAAAAATTATGTTACCATTAGAACTAAATACTTTGTGGTAATTATATATACATTCCTACATTAAGTTAACTGTTGAAGCCAGGTCTGGTGGCCCACTCCTATAATCTCAGCATTTAGAAGTCTGAGGCATGAGGTTTGCTGCCCGTCTGGGCTACAGTAGAGCCCCAGACCAGCCTGGACTACAGAGCGAGACTCTGACTCAAAACAAAGCATCAGCCCTTGAGTCTAATTAAAGCACTGGTTCTACACGTAAGTGCAGGTTAAATCTCTCTCTGCATTTCCTTCACTGCTTTGTGAAGTCACGTGCTCTGAGACAGACTCCTCCAACACTGCCTCAATGTGCTGACAATTAGCTTGGGGACCTCGGAGATCCCAGAGTTGGGGAGGACACGGCTGCTCGGAGCTTCCTCCTGAGAAGGCTTCACATGGGTAATGCGCTTCTAAGATGGTGGTCTTCAGCCTTCCCAACGCTGAGACCCTTTAATGCAGTTCCTTGTGTTGCGGTGACCCCCCCCAAACATAAAATTATTTTCACTGCTACTTCATAACTGTAATTTTGCTACCATTATGAATCATAAATATCTGTATTTTCCAATGGTCATAGGGTCATTTGACCCCCTCTAGGGATCAAGACCCACAGGTTGAGAACTGTTGCTCTGAGACCTTTTCCAGAGTACTCCTAGTAGCAGCAATGACGGAGACACTCCCCAGCCATTCAGCATTCCTCTGTCCAGCCAGGCCAGTAGAACCCCAGCAAGGGCTGCAGTCACTCAGCAGCCCCTGCAGGCTGCTGACCTGCCTCCCTCTATTTTCAGGTCTCACTACAAATCAGTCTCAACCTCTATGAACAGCACAAACACTGAGAATGAGCAGGCAGATGAGAAACCCAAGTGTCAGGGGACTCCCTGCCCCTACTCCTCATGGCCTTAGGTGTAACTCTTCAGTAATCATCTTTTGTATGCAAAGAACCTCAGGGATTTTAAGAATATACAAAAATTGAGATAGCCTGAGCATTTGTGAAAATTATATAAGCAAATGATCATAGCAAAAATAAAGATTTACTTCTTATACTTATCTATGTAATATCATATATAGAGTATAACATAATCATGTTGTCTTATATTCAATATTTCATGATTATCTCCTTGGTATTGCACAGAGTAGTGAGTGTATAAACACATTGCAGAAAGTTACATAAATAGAAAAGGTGATTTGTTAAGTCACCTTATAGCCACAAAGACACATTCATTCGCAGTCTTTGGAGAGACTAGGTCCTTACAAATGAAGAGGGGGTGTGTGCTGTTGCGCCAGTGTGCTGAGCACGCAACTGGAAACCCAGCCTTCTATTCTGGGACCTGAAATCTAGACCTTCAGCAAATAACATCATCAATATTTTAAAGTCATATTTGGACTGTGAGAGGAGCCGTAGGTGTCCCCTCCCCTTTCAGAGCCTTCTAGGCACCTCCCTTTCAGCAGTTGTCCTGTGAGCATTAACTCTTCTCTGGCCAGTGAGAAGGAATTCCTACACACATGCCCCCAATGCCGAGGCTTTGATGTAGACACCAATGCAAAGCATTTTTAACTTTAACTTGCTTTTGGCATGGAGTTGTGTGATATAGTGGTAAACTATACTTGGGAAATCACCAAAACCTGAGTAAAAGATGCACCCAAGGCTGGCTGGAGCACCATGGTGGAGGGGATGGTACCTGCCAGGAGTGCACCAGGCAGGCTCTCAGTTGCCAACCCAGGGTCTAAAGGAAAGGCATGTGCCTACCTAGAGATTTTCCTCATAGCATCACAAGTCAGGGCACATCCTGGACAGACGTCAGTCAGAGATACTAGCTTGATTTGTATCAGATCTGGGATCCAGAAATAGCCACACACCACCTCTCCTGAGTATCAGTGAGGCCTAAAGAATCTTGACAAGGCAGGAACCTTCTGCTCCCAACAGAATTATGATCCTCTAGGGAGAGCCCGGTTTCTGTAGGAAAAAAGACACATAGAACCTCCTAAAGCCACCCAGTTGGTGCTTGTAGTTCAGGGATTCAGATAGTTGGGACATGGGGCTAAATGCCTCATTTTACCACAATCTACAGGGAACAACTTTCCCCGTGTTAAAATAAAAAGGCATAGGGCTAGGGAAAGGTGTTGCTGCACAGGCATGCTGTGGATATTGCTCTGTATAAATAAAACACTGACTGGCCAGTAGCCAGGCAGGAAGTATAGGCGGGACAAGCAGAGAAGAGAATTCTGGGAAGTGGAAGGCTGAGTCAGAGAGACACTGCCAGCCGCCACCATGACAAGCAGCATGTGAAGATGCCGGTAAGCCACGAGCCACGTGGCAAGGTATAGATTTATAGAAATAGGTTAATTTAAGATATAAGAACAGTTAGCAAGAAGCCTGAGCCATTAGGCCAAACAGTTTAAATAATATAAGCATCTGTGTGTTTATTTTATAAGTGGGCTGTCGGACTGCCAGGGCTTGGTGGGACCCAGAGAGAAAACTCTCCAGCTACACAGGCACAAGGACCTGAATTCAGATTCCGATTGCCCAGGAGTCACGTGGACACACAATGGCAACTCCAGAGCTAGGAGTGCATAGCTCAACGGCCAGCGGGACGGGCTAAAACAGTGAGCTCCAGATTCAGTGAGAGACCTCAATAAAATGAGGGAGTGCAGTGGAGGGAGAGCCTCGATGTGGCCTACTCCACACAGAGAGAGGGGGAGAGGGAGTGGGGAGAGAGACAGACAGACCGACCACCACATACAGACACTGAGGAGAAGGAGGTGGATGTTGCAGTGGTAGCCAGAGAGGCAGCAAAGGTAACCATGGTCTACCCACTTGTCCATGGAAGAGTGAAGTTAGGCATCTTTAATAGCAAGTGGGACCCTCACTAACGATGGAATTATAAACAGGAAGGGACTCTGAGCTCATTTTGTGTGTTACTGGCTTCAGATGGTATTAGGTAAGACTCCATTTGCCTGTAAATACGCTGGAGAGGGCAGTCTGCGTTCTGCTCTCAACAGTTCTAGGTTCACCATCACTTTCTAACAGTTTCTAACCCAAAGTCCTCATGTCAGCCTTGGCTTGGTTTGCTCAGTAAAGATGGAGAAGTGGATCACCATCACCTTCTCACAGTTGAACTAACTTTGGTATACCTGTGTAACAGTACACAAGCTAAACAGGTTACGCAGACTTTAACCAGTGCGGGCCTAGTGCTCCCTGCACATCTCATCCGTGTGTCCAAAGGCTCTCACACCTTTGTCACTCCTCCCATCTCTACCGTGAGCTCCCATGCTTTAATAAATAAACAAATAAGACTTATTTACATTTATTTCATGTATGTAAATGTTTTGCCTACTTGTATGTCTATGCATGTGTGTGCAGGCCTGGTGCCCAAGGAGGACAGAAGAGGGTGCTGGGTCTCCTGGAACTGAGGGTTACAAATGTCTATAAGCTTCCACGTGGGTGCTGGGAATCGAAACCCAGTATTGCAAGAAAGCAGTCAGCACTGTTAAAACACCAGAGGCATCTTTCCAACCCTGAGGTCCCCCAATTTCCCCTCTCCTTCCCCATCTCTCTTGCACCCCCTACACACACACTCTCACACGGGCAAATGCAGAAACACCCGTGTGCAGCCAGTGTGCACTTTGATGTCATGTGAAAGAGTAAACTGCACAGATTCCAGAGCACATTGTCTGCCTGACAGTCTGTCTGTGAGACCTTTGACACATCTCAATCTCCACTAGGGATATCTCTTCCTCACCTGCAGAGGCACTAATAATAGCATTAATGCCTTATAGGGTCATGGCAAACATTAAAGAATTCATCCTTGAGAAGCCCTTAGGATGGAGCCTGCTACTCTAATCCTGAATGCTGTGCATCAAAGGAGGACTGATCCCCACAGGCAAGCGTTTGAGACAGAAGTGGCAACAGACTCAAGTTTAAGACAGGGGATGTGCAGGAAGTGTCATCATAAGAACAATTAAAAGAAGGCAAAGCAAACAGAACAAAAGCACAGGGCATATGGCGTGTAGCAGGAAGAACGAGGAGAGGGGAAAGGGAAGAGAAAAAAGCAGTAAGAGAAACAAAACGGTGAGCATGAAGGAGGGGGAAAAAAGAAAGAACCAAGGGTAAC
Source organism: Peromyscus eremicus (assembly GCF_949786415.1). Classification (NCBI taxonomy): domain Eukaryota; kingdom Metazoa; phylum Chordata; class Mammalia; order Rodentia; family Cricetidae; genus Peromyscus; species Peromyscus eremicus. Next base: position 153,692,886 of record NC_081418.1, on the reverse strand, counting down.
AACGGCGATTAAAAGGGGATCTGAGAGTGAGCAAAAGCCAGGTGTGATGGCACACACCTTTAATTCCATCACTCTGCAAGCAGAGGCAGGCCAGCTTGGTGTATACAGGGAGCTCCAGGCCAGGCGAGGCTACACAGTGAGACCCTGTCTCAAAGAACAAAGCACTCACAGAACTAAAAAAATAAAAATAAAAGGGACAAAAAGCACATTTACATCTTGAGCTGTATCAGAAGTGGAGAGATTACAGAAATGCTGACTGTGGAATTAAAGTTTGGATCAGAAGGGTGGGAAGCCAGGGAGCAGGAAATGTTGGAGAAAGCTGAGGTGAACAGCCCAGAGTCTCTTCAGGGATGGTAGTTTACAAGCTCACCTCAACCCTTCCCCTTGATCCTCAAGGCTCCTGTTCCTTTCCCCCTGTTTCAGCTTCAGCTAAAAGCTGGCCCTACTTGGTCCTAGAGTTCCTCTGTCCAAATGTCAGCCTTGTGACTCCTCTGCTCTCCTGGCAAGGCCAAGATGCAGTGACCCAGGCTTATTCAGCCCCTCAATGCTCTGGTCATAACTTTAAAAGGGGAATTGGCTCTGGAGTATGTTTGTGGAGTACCGCGAACTTTCAGAAATCTCAACAGGGGGGCTGTTGTTTTTATTTTTAAAATTATTCACCTTAATCTCCCGCGGCCCCACCTGAGAAGGAAGCAGTGATGCTATACTGCCCGAATATGCTGTTTGGAGCTCTAACTTGCCTTGGAATCAGAAAGATCCACCACTTAGAGACGAGAGAGGGCGGGTCGGGGCTTAAGATAAAAATCGGACTTAAGATAAAAATGCGCATTTTAAAAATCACTTTCACTGTTATCTTTAATTAATCGCCTGCTGTAAAACGCGCGGTGTCGTCCTACTCGAGGAACCCAGGAGGGTGCCGGAGAGGAACTCATCGCCGCGGCTCCGCCCAGGACTCGGCTCCAGTGCCGCGCGCCAGGCTGGGAGGAGGCTCGGCGGCACGTGACCCGCTCCAGCCGCCGTGGCCCGCGACCCAGATCTGTCCCTGGATCCCAAGCGCCGCTGCCCTGGCCCTGCTGCGCTACAGTGCGCGTGCTTTGGGGGCCCAGGTCCCTTCTGGATTCACGTGCCACTGGCGATCTCGAATGTCCCCGAGAGAACGTGACTGTCAATTCAGTGCAGGAACAACCCCGAGCCTCCACGTCCACAGGGATGGGTTTCAGATTCCTATTTATCCTGAGTTGCAGGGACAATGGCACCTGGGGATGGCTGTCCTCGGCCGTGTGGACCGAGCTCCCGAGGCCGCGGGGCGCGCGCACGGCATCCCTGCGTGCGCTGATGTGGCAGCCGCCGCAGGTCGCATCACGTTGTCGGCCCTGTGCTGGTACCCGCCGGAGACAGGATTAAGGAGGGAGGCCGCGAAGGTGCCAGTAGTAAACGTGGGCTCGCCACACTCTCGGCGTGGCTTATCGCACGGTGGGGGTGGGAGGGAGCAGCACGGCGACTCACAAGCTGGGGCGGGCAGGACCCGGACTGTGTGCCTTTCCCGCAGCAGACCTTCCGTGCTACCCGCTCCGTGCCACCCCTCCCCCTCTCTGAGCTCCCCCGGGAGCACCCGCGGCCCTAAACGTCATCTGCCGCTGTGATTCGTGGCACCGCAATTCCGGCTGCTGCGGGAAGTTTAGGTAGCCCGGGGACACCGTGTCGCCCAAGCCACTTGGAATGCGACATTCGGAACCAGTGACTACATTTTCATTGATCTTAAATCCTTCCAAAGAGCTAATTGCAAGTCACCCCTTTTCAGGATAGCCCTCCAGCCAGTGCCAGGGGGGTGTCTTCCTACCCTACCCTCCCTCCACGCCCGACCAGTGAGCAGTGAGCAAAGCCTCGGAATTTTCCTTCCCTGCTGAAGTTTAGCCACCGGGAATTCGCGTCCTTTCTCTGGCCCAAACCAACAGCAATCGGTGGGAAAGCAAAAGGCCACGTCCACGATTCTGCACCGAGATGCCGGCCGAGCCGGGGGAGCCCGGCGTCCCGCCCCGCCCCCGCGCCCTGCAGCGCCTCGGGGAAGACGAACGCCTCGGCCCGGGTGGCCGCTTCCTCCTGGTGGCCCCGATCAGGTGTCCCCGCCCCCTCCCGGCCCCTCCTCCCCGCCCCCCTCCGGGCTGGACGGCGGATGGTACGTTCCGCACGTGAGCTGGGTGCTGGTCTGGCCGGCGACGCGCGTGCCCTGTGGCCAAACACTGCCCGGAGTGAGAGCAAACTACCAGCGCAGTGCGTGTATGCGCGCGCGGGGGTGCGCGCGCGGGGGTGCGAGAGGGTGAGCGAGCGAGCACGGGGCGGAGGGGCGGCCAACTGCTTCACACTTTCAACACTGCACCGAAGAGGGAGAGCGAGACAGCCTGGAGACGCACACATCCCCCCAAGATCTCCCCAGGCGAACGTCCCACAGATTACAGGACAGAACCCTCCAAATCGAAACGGAGGAAACGGACAGCCATTGAACATGGACGAAGGAATCCCTCATTTGCAAGAGAGACAGTTACTGGAACATAGGGATTTTATAGGGTAAGGTGTACGCACCGTTGCGAATTCTGTCTAGGAGTCGGTTTGGCTTTTTTTTTTCCTGCACAAAGTGATATGGAGCGGGTGAGGGCAGAGCCCCTCCCGGAATGGGGGCCTGATGCTGATTTCTGTTTTTGCAGACTGGATTATTCCTCTTTGTATATGTGTAAACCCAAAAGGAGCTTGAAACGGGATGACACCAAGGTAAGTCTTAAGTTTCCCATAACCCGCCTGGGTAGTTAATTAGGGCCATTGATTTCGCAGGGAAACTCTGCCCGCAAATGTATTCCAGCCCCGAGCTTCTCTAACTGTGAATTTTAAGTGGCTTGCTGGATACTCGGGGGGATATTCAACACCGCACCTGAATTTAAATTGCATTTTAGAAGTCAGAGGAGAGAGCGTTCCTGGGCATTAGTTCATTGCATAGTGTGTTTGGGGGTTGGGGTGGGAGGGTTCTATCCAGAAAGTGAATGAGTGAATATTTAGCTTACGGCCGTCTTTTTCCCCGGCTCATGTATGAAGGATACCTACAAATTACCGCACAGATTAATAGAAAAGAAGAGAAGAGACCGAATTAATGAATGCATTGCTCAGCTGAAAGATTTACTGCCTGAACATCTAAAATTGACAGTAAGATGCACGTTTTCATTCTTTGATGATTTCCAGGGTGTGTTGGCCTGCTATAACTCCCAAGATAGGATAATAAATGTAAATATTAAGAGGCCTGACTTCCAACTTGTGCTGTATTGGAGAGTTTCCCAGAGACTCAGAACAGGGGCTCCGGGCGAAGGCAAAGAGATCCCTGACGACCTGCTTTGCCTAAGTGGCCGGGCTGCGGGGGAGCTGATGAAGTAAAATCCGTGTGTTTAAGCAGTCCCTGCCCCCTTCTTTTTTGCACCGCTGCAGACCCTGGGGCATCTGGAGAAAGCAGTAGTTTTGGAGTTAACTTTGAAGCACTTAAAAGCGTTAACAGCCTTAACGGAGCAGCAGCATCAGAAGATAATTGCTTTACAGAATGGTAAGTGGGTCCGAAGGAGCCTGCCCTTATAAAAATAAAAATAAAACCGGGTAGCGTTGGGGGCGCACTGCTAGAACTCTGCACCGCGTCCTGCTCCTAGTGAACATCCTCTATGCTTTCCCTTCGGTGCCAAGTACCCAGAGCATCCCAGAGGCTTTCTGCAGAGCTGGAGGAGCCCCGTTTTTATTTAAAGTGGCGGCTGCGCCTCTCTAGTTGGGTTTTTCAGCCAGGAGGAGAGCGCCTCACCCCACCACCCCCTCCTCTCGGCAGTCTGCGGATTATATCGCTGGAATGCCCAGGAAAAGCCTAGCTCACTGTAGGCAGCGCAGGGCCCACGTGATGAGCAGATGTCTTAATGCCGCGGTTTTTCTTCTCGCCTCCCTCCCCCGTGCACCCTAGGGGAGCGCTCTCTGAAATCGCCGGTCCAGGCCGACTTGGATGCGTTCCACTCGGGGTTTCAAACCTGCGCCAAAGAAGTCTTGCAATACCTCGCGCGCTTTGAGAGCTGGACGCCCAGAGAGCCGCGCTGTGCCCAGCTCGTCAGCCACCTGCACGCCGTGGCCACCCAGCTCCTGACGCCACAGGTGCCCCCGGGCAGGGGCCCGGGCCGCGCGCCCTGCAGCACGGTGGCTGCGGCCACCCCGGGCCCCGAGCGCGCGGCCCGCTGCGTGCCGGTCATCCAGCGGACTCAGACCGGCACCGAGCCCGAGCATGACACGGACACCGACAGCGGCTACGGAGGCGAGGCGGAGCAGGGCCGCGCCGCTGTCAAGCAGGAGCCTCCTGGGGACCCGTCCCCTGCGCCCAAGAGGCCGAAGCTGGAGGCGCGCGGCGCGCTCCTGGGCCCGGAGCCCGCGCTGCTCGGCTCGCTGGTGGCCCTGGGCGGGGGCGCGCCCTTCGCGCAGCCCGCCGCCGCGCCCTTCTGCCTGCCCTTCTACCTGCTGTCGCCGTCCGCCGCCGCCTACGTGCAGCCCTGGCTGGACAAGAGCGGCCTGGACAAGTATCTGTACCCCGCGGCGGCCGCCCCCTTCCCGCTGTTGTATCCTGGCATCCCCGCAGCGGCGGCCGCCGCCGCCGCCTTCCCCTGCCTGTCGTCCGTGCTGTCGCCGCCTCCTGAGAAGGCAGGCGCGGCCGCCGGTGTCCCTCTGCTGGCGCACGAGGTGGCTCCCCCAGGGCCGCTGCGCCCCCAGCACGCTCATAGCCGCACCCACCTGCCGCGCGCAGGGAACCCGGAGAGCTCTCAGGAAGATGCCTCACAGCCGGCCAAAGATGCCCCCTGAGCCCTGCAGCTCTTCCAGAACAGGGGCAAAGGGCTCCGGAGGAGTCGCCCGGTTTCCAAGTTCAAACGCCCCTTAACGCGTGCCAGGGAGGAAGAGTAAGAGATGCTCGGCAGGCTTAGGACAAAAACAGGTGTTTTGTGTACGTTTGGAGTTCCTGTTTTGCCCGTTTCTCACCCTTTTGCCACCCCACCCGCTCACACCCAACCCCACCCCCGCCGTCACAGATCCTCCGTGAGAAATGCTGGTTATGTTCTGTCACCCTCTGTAAATTTAGTCCATGCCCCCCCCCCCCTTTCCAGACAGAGCCTGATTCTGGAAGTGTGTTGGGTGGGAGAGCCATGGGGAACCAGTTCGAGCCTGGTGCTAGGGTCCTCTGACTCTGGGGCCTGGCGCAGCAGGTGTGCCTCCCAGCTGTCCCTTTAGGAGGCACTCCATTCACCGAGGATCTCCTGAGACTTAAATTTACGCGTGTCAGTATTTTGTATTGTTTGGCTTTTTGAAAGGTACTTATTTTTTCAAAGAGGTGAGGATGCCGTTGACCTCCTGGGAGGTGGTTGGAGCTGTGTGGTTACCCCTTGCACTTGTTTGGAAAGACTGGGAGTCGGGCCATCCTCAGGCCTGTGTCAGGGTGGGAGCTGGGGAGGGAGGTTGGAGCCCCGTGCCTGCTCTCGCACTTTATGGACAATTGACCTCAAATCCTCTGCCCCACTTTACTTTCTCAATTCCTGTGCATATGTCATAGGTCATGTTTGTGTTTCTGATGCGTGTCACCCACCCACCCCCGCCACCACTGCGCGTTATTTTACCCATCATGGTCCCAAATTTTTGTAACGTTAACGGTTTAGTTTTGTTTTTTTTTTTTAAGTGCGCTGGGCTGGAGACTGATTGATTTGTGCTCACATTCTTAGATGACAGACGTGGAGGGAAGGGCTAGTGGTCCCCTGTAATCGGAAGTGCTGTGAAGAGGTACAGGGGAGTCCTGCCGGGCCCTGCTATCTCTGGAGACCAAACCAGATGCCAGATAATCAGAAAGAAAGCTTGTTAAAATAAGGCATAAACCAAGACCTTGTCTAGATATTTTTAGTTTGTTGCCAAGGTAGCACTGAGAAATCTCACTTGAATGTTATGTAAGGGGTGAGACACAATAGTCTGGAGTGAGGACATTATCTGGGTCTATGAGTGTTCTGGTCCGTTTGCTGCTGCTGCTGCTGCTGCTGTTGCTACTGTTTGCCTCAAACGCTGTGTTTAAACAACGTTAAACTCTTAGCCTACCAAGGCGGCTGTATGTACATAGCTGTTAATACACCCAATTAATGATGTCTGACATGCTATTTTTGTAGGGAGAAGATATGTGCTAATGATATTTTTAGTTAAAATATCTTTGGGGGAGGACTTGGTGAAATGTTTGCACTTTGGTTACGATGCTTATAATGCTAGGTGCAAGCTTACGCTGTCTTAAATTATTAAACAAATAAATACTGTCTGCAAGAAACCAGCCGGTTTAGACAAGTTTGGTATGTAAAGATAAGCTAGAAAACTATCTTTATATTCTAGTATTTTCAGCACTCCATAAATTCTATTATCTAAATATTGCCACACTATTTTGTGATTGAAAAATTCTTACTAAGGAATAAAAACTTTATATATGATACGAGGTTGTCTAATAATTAAACAATACTGAATACCCCCACTAGTTTCCAGAGACTTCTGAGTATCTGGACAAGAGCTCATCAGGGTCCTTGGACACGTTTGTCTGTTTGGTTTTGGTTTTCTGTCATTGGTCTCCAGGGAGACTCCTGGTTCTGGCCTTGCGTCCCAGCTTGTCTCCAGTATATCAATGAAAACTGCAGAAGGAGTAGGCTAGGAATCACTGCTAATATTTTCATGATTTACCAGGTTTTGGTCCGTGACCTCAGACAGCCTCTCCTGTGTGGTCTGGTGTTTCTCTTTCCTAAACACATCACCACTGGATGTTTCATTCATGCATATGTTTTGCCTGCTTTACTTTTACGAAATAACCCTGGCATGGGACTTTGCCTTTGAGTTCAGGAAACAATTTCTAGACTTTTTTCAAGTGTATGATCAAAACTCTGTCCGTTTCCTTTTTAGTGGTGGTGTTGAACCCTGACCGATGGTTTCTAAGATGTAGGGGAAGTGCTCCCTCTGCCGTCTGACAAGCAGCCAAGGCCTAGTAGACCTAAGCCACAGCCCCAGACATCTCCTCAGTCCCCTGAGTATTGTGCAGAAAGTTGGGCCAGGGCACGCAGGCGCTGAGGGCCAGTGCGTGGCCACGTTGCCCTCTGCTAGCGAAGATCTGCTACCACAGCATTCTGGACCAAGCATGCTCATTTTGATTGAGTAAAGCTCGCTAAACTAACTAACCATAGGACTGAAGAAACAAAGATCAACCCTAGAAAAGAAGGATTTGTGAGCCTTGATAATGTGTCATGATTTAGATGGCCCACTCGAAACTAAAATTATGGAAAAGAGCATTTTAAGTATTTTGAGCTACATTTCACTGCCATTATCATGACCAAAAAAGACGCAATCTATTTGAAGGTCCAACAGTGGACATTGGCACCATTTTGTGACATGTAATAAATTTTTTTTTTAACTTTGGCTAGATTTTATAGGTCACTTACTTAGTCTGAAAATGCATATAGTAACATGATAAAACCATAAACTTAGGGCAAAAAAGAAAAAATAGTATTTTCCATATTACATCTGAAAATGTGATCTTCTGTGTCTCTGGGGATGGCACTCAGGACCTTGGGCAAGCTGGGCCAGAATGCTTCCACTGGCCTGGGCCTCAACCTTTGGAAACTATTATTTGAATTGTTGGTTGATTTTAATGAATTAACTGCGGAGTTATTAGAATTCACTAAGGAGGTATCTATGTCTACAGACTTGAAACATTAGCTGAATGTAGTACATCATGTGATTTTTCAACTTAACTGTGAATCTTCATTCAATAATAGTATTCATCAATTTTGCAGAAACAGATTTCTTAGCAAACTTTTCCGTGAATTTATAAGTACCCCCACTACATAGCCACACTTTGTATTTTTAAGGCATTAGAACCTAGAGCTGTGACAGTCTTGACTTCTGGTCCCATCATTCTGAAACTGCTGTCATTTAAATTCTTGCTGACTGCAAGGACCACAGCGTTTGTGACTCCTGTCATGTAGGACCTTAGCCTGGTTCTGTCTGTCACGGGTCAGTGTTTGTCCTCTCTGTGGGAGGTGACTGCCCATGAGGGACTTGGGAAGACAGGGCTGGGAAAACAGGCCATAAAGGCTTTTATTTCAGGTAGAAATGAATGGTGACTTAAGACTAGCTTCCTTATTGTGAAAGTTGCAATTTTCTCTCAGCAAGCAACATAGCTCTAACTAAATTTTTTTCTTAATCCATTGATCCTTCAAATCAATATATTGAGGACCTCTAACAAATGTCCTCATGATAGTTTAAGCAAGTTCTGGGTAGATTTGCAATTTGTGCTCACACCCACTTCAAGAGCCAGCTTTTCATGAGCAGAGGAGCGACAGTTGCAGTTTCTGAGGTATAAAGGGATTTGCACTACAAACATGCTATTCTCGGAATTCTTTACCCCTTAAAATCGTATTTCCTGTACTCCAGTGCAAACTCCAAGTAAATACAAAACTATACTTAAAAAGGAGCTGATATTTTAAAACTGAATCTAGAGATACCCCCATAAACAACAGACGCTTTTAGATTAATGCTATTTTTCTTTTCCTTGAAAAAATTGAGTAGAGAGTGCACTAAAATGTATTGTATCGATCCTCTGGAATGTTTTGCACATATCCTAGAAAAATACCCAATGCATATTAAATGTTTCCTAAAAATTCAGGGATTAAAAGCATCACTTTCATGTTATGCATTTTGTGTGCAGTGTTTGCACTTGGGCTGATCCATACAGAGCTTTTGTGTCTGATTATTTCTTTATTTTGAGACAGGGTTTCACTTTATAGACCTGGAATGCCTGTGTAGACCAAGTTGTCTTCAAACTCCTAAAGATCCACATGCCTCTGCCTCTGGACTGTTGGATGAAAGGTGTGGGCCACCACACCTGGCTACATCTGCTTTTTAATGGGGTTTTCAGCCTTCCACAACCAGTCTGTCAACTGTCACTTCTCAGTGGTCACAAGGCCACCTCCATGCTTACCTAATTTGGTGCCTGTTTACTGTGGGCTGGGACAGAACCACACCCATTTGTAATGTGTGTCTAAAATGAGAGTAAGTAGGTTCAAACTGAGGCCCCAGGGGCTTTGCTGTAAGCAAATTATTCGAGCATATTCTCAGCGATGGTTTCTTCTTCAAACTATCTCTTTCTATTTTCTAAAACTATCAGATTCTCAGCTGTTCAATATATTGGATTATTTGAAATCTTCAAGTACTTTATGTTTTCATTAGTGTGTAAAAATAAAATCCACTTGCCAGTGGTTTCAGATGATGGTAAACAGTAAGATAACATTCTCGTGTTAGAAGTAAGTTATGTGACTGGCTGGAGGCTTCTTTCAAGTCAGTGAGAACGGGATTGGTGAAGACTGCATGGGCATTTCCATTCATGGATAACCCTGGACCCCTCTTCTGGGTTGTAACACCTAGGGTTGAACATGCTGGGTACAGGTCCAGAGAGAACATCCTGGAAACTGTCAGGGTGAGTGTGTGGGCCGTTGTCTTCAGACACACCCATGGCAGAGCCTCTGGGGAAAAGCTCCAGGCCCACTGCGCGCGCGCGCACGCACACACACACACACACACACACACACACACAGTCTCAAAGATGGCAGGTGTGTGGAGCCACGCACTTGGGTTGCTCTTGTTTTAGGTAGAGGCATTGGTAAGTGCTGGCCGGCGTACCAGAGATTAACCTCGGGGTCTCAGTGTTGCGGAGGGTCGAAGAACTAGACCCAGACCAAGCCCACAGGAGCAGAGCCAGTGCTCTGCAGTGGTGTGTGAAATGCTGGGCCCTGTGGGGTTTGCTGACTCGTGCTAGGTGGAGTGGGAGAGGCTGAGAGGGTTGACTGGGTTTTACAGAGTTCATGTGAAGACTCTGACCAACCTGGACTCTCGGACCGGGACTCCGACCGGCCAGTCTTGTGCTTTCGGTTTCGTCAGGGACGTTAAACCTGGAGTCGGAGGGAAGGCTCCTAATTCCTCTCTTGATACCCTGACCGCCCTGCTGACTCTTAGCTTCAGCATCTCCTGTGGGAATGGACCCTAGGCTGGGACTACGGTCCTGACACTTCCTACTGCAGTGGGATGTAGTTTTACTGTTGTGTAATAATATCATAGTGCAGAAGGGGAGAATGTATTCACAGCTCTGCCTTGCCTCCTGTGGGGCATGTGTTCTAAGCAAACACACAAAACAAACAAAAATACCCCATGGTGACTTCTATCCCTTCACAGAAGGGATTGATGACCAGTTCCCCACTCAGTAAGGACAGAGGAAGCAGGCATCCAAAGGCCTACTTTTTCAAAAACTTGTGGGGAGAAGACGCAGGCAAGTACCACGAGGACCACCAAGATCGGAACCAGATTTGTTGGCTCAGAATTTACTGCTCTTTATACTATTACAACAAGAGTTTTGTGGGTTTTGGTTTTTGTTTGTTTGGGTCTTTTTGAGACAGGGTTTCTCTGTGTAGCCCTGGCTGTCCTGGAACTCACTCTGTAGGCCTTGAACTCAGACAACTGCCTACCTTGGCCTCATAAGTGCAGATTAAAAGTGTGTGCCACCATCACCACCCCACACCAAACTACATACAGTTTGAATGACAGGAGTTAGGTTTTGTCATAGAATAAGATGGTTTAGGCCACAACGGCCTTGAGAGCAGCAGTGCTCACTGGAAGCCATGGTGGAGGGAAGAGGCGGGTCTGCAGTCATCTCTCCACAGCAGGGCAACAGCAGCACCACCAGATGACGTCCTGAGAGAGGGTTTCAGGTCCCTTACAACAGTCCATCTCTTGCCCTCCTCACTTTTTGGAGACATCCAGAAATGCGTAGCTCCTGGCATTCACCGCTGCACATGATCCGGCTTGTTTTTCCCTCCCCCACCTTGTGGCATTCCCTCAGCTAAGAGCTTTCTGACTAACGACCAGAACCAAACAAAAGGATTTGAACAAATGGGGAAGGAAGGAAGGACATGGGTTTTTGTTTTCTCACTTTGTTTTTAATGCTTTTTAAATTTGTGTGTTTGTGTGTGTGCGCGCGTGTGCGCGAGAGCGTGCAGGTGCCTACCGGCCCAGAAAAGGGCATTGGATGCCCTGGAGCTGGAGTCACGGGTGGTTGTGAGCCACCCAACATGGGTGCTGGGAACTGAACTCTATCCTTTGGAAAAGCAATATATGCTCTTATCCACTGAGCAGTTTCTACAGCCTCTTGTTTTTGTTTTGGTTGGAGGGGGAAGGGTCCCATTATTATAATCTAGATTCAAGCTCCATGAGATTCAGACTGCTGAACCATGGCATGGTTCAGACATGTCAACATGTCTACTCCTGTTATATACATCCCATCAGCATTATGTTGCATCCATCCAAAACCATCCATCCATCCATCTATTTTTGAAGTGATGGGGATTGAGCTCAGAGCCTGGGCATCCCAGGCAAGTGCTCTACCACTGAGCCACCTCCCAGCCCCCTTCAGTTTTTTATATAGGGTGTTTTTGGTGAACTTTAGCTGGGGTTCGATTTCCAGGCTCTTCCCATGAGGATGTGAACAGAGGTAGGGGACATCCTGCAGTTCAGTGATAAATTCTGCTTCCCTGGGTGGCTTCCCGGCTGCCTGCCGGCTTTCCCACAGTAGCTCTGCCTGAACCCCCCTCCCAGAGGCTTGAGTTGCTCTGGGCATCAGGAACCCCCTAAGCCATGGTGTTACCCGGACTCCAGATTCGATAGGATAGCTACGGAGGACTCCGTTTTCATGAGTGAACTATCTGGAACAATACTATAATTTGTAACCACATGTAACCAAGCAGGCAGGAACACCTGATTGCACGTGCCCACACCCCTAGGTTCTCTGCAAACACACTGGATGTAATAACACACTGCTGAGCTACAGGTTTGCATGTTCATTCATTCAAAAGTCTGGTCCGAAGGGGCACAATGGTCCCAGCCTTTGGAGCCGCTTATGTTAGGGCAGGAAGATGCCTTCTCAGGTTGCCTAGCGACAAGACTGGGGATGATGTCATCCCCCCCCCCAAACACACACACACACACACACACACACACACACACACACACACACACACACACACACGCGGGGTTCACAGTACAGCAGCACTCTGGGCCAGGCATGGTCGCGTGCTTCCACACGTGTCTCTGCGCACGCTGAGCCGCACGTGAAGCGGGGGGTGCAGCCCAGTGCGCTTGCGCTGGCCTTAGGAAACTCGGGCTCCTGCAGCTGATGACGCTGCACTTTCTCAGCCTTCCTGGTGGGGGGAGCCCAGGCTGCAGACGGGCATCCCTTGCGCTGGTCTCACGTGTAGATTAGTAAATCGGATTCCTCCTAATGAGGGCGGCGGGCGAGAAGGGGTATAATTAGTGGATTTTGCCTGATGGATAGAGTGAACCTGTGCTGAAGGATGGGTTGTTCTCTTACATTATATATTAAAGAATTATTTACCAGCCTCTCCAGAAAAAAATGATCTGGTCTCAGACTTTGGCTTTTTGAATTTACCGTATTGTTTGATTATGTAATACTTTCTGCAACACATTTATAAACCCCAAAATGAATGAATTAGAGGTGTTCGGGGGAGGGTTAATGCTTTTGACATAATTCTCCCGGGATGCTGCAAAGCTATTCCAGCACCATCATTCCCTTGCAAATTAGGATTCAGCCATGTGATGGGAAATGATCTCAGATAACAGTGATATTTCGACAAGTCAGGTGATGCTGTGGTCTGAAGGGCACAGGAGTGACACCCTAGAGGCAGGCATTAATGAAACGCAAGGCTTTGAGTTTGCTTTTTAATGACATACATGCATGATTTCCTGTAGGTTGAATTTGAATAATGCCCTGCCCTCCACACATGCAAGACTGCTTGCCCAAGAAAGATAGTTAATATAAAGCAGTAAAAACGTCCAGGACCTTGATTCAACAAACATGTTTAATTCCCATGTCAGGCACAGTCTGGACCATACAAACTTGATCCCTTCTGGTGTTGACAGCAGAGTCCCTCAAGACCCTGGTCTTTGCTGATCAGTTGCTATTTTTGCTAATTAGTAATCATGTCCCTCTGCCTGTGATTTTTTTCACCTGACTCTTAGGAAGAAGACAAGACGATGATGTAATCTCTGTCTAGCTAGTCCATCCATCCCCTGGTCCTTGTCTCCCCACTCTGCTTCCTGGCTGCTCTTAAGGACTCTTTCCTTCCCATAAAGTCTCCACCTGCCAGTTCTTCTGTCTCAGCACCTCTGCCCTCTCCCACCAGAGTATCTGGATCACTAAATTTAACATCTTTCTGCTTTTTGTTTTGATTCAGATGCCACTCTAGACAGGTCTTAAGCAGTAGCAGGCAACAGGTAGACTGGCCCAGCAGGTCCCTATGTTTGCTTTTCTTCACAGCCTGGATCACCAGGAACATGACATTTGTCCCCCGACCCCACGTAACTGCCTTTTATAAGTGTGCATTGATCCTCATTCATATTTTGCGGGTGGATGAATGAACATCTCTGGCAACTGCTTCGGTTTGATTGCTTCCAAAGACAAGAGCGCCAAACTTGTCAAAACTCTTCCTTTCCCCTGCCCTACCCTGGGCTTCCTTCCCCCTGACTCAATAGTAAAGACTCAGGACAAGTTAGGTAAGGAGAGAGACAGACGGTACTAGCAATCTGTACCTGTGAGGGAAAGATGCGGTATGGTTTGGAAGGTGAGTGGCCGCCTCTAACTTTGGATGTACATTAAAGCATTCAGCTTTGCTATGGGCTTTGGCTGTAGCTCAGTGGAAAAGTCTTGTGTCCCGAGGTGCAAGAGGCCCCAGGTTTAAAACCCAGCGCCTCAAATGAAGGACAAGAAGTGGTTTGCTTAGCCGGACATCACTGGGACACCTGAGGCAAGAGGATTGACTGCTGCAAGTCTAAGTGAGGCCATCCCAAGCTCCACAGCCAGTTCCAGGCTGTCTGAGGCCAGCCTAAGCTCCACAGTGAGTTCCAGGTTGGAGTGGATTACAGAGTGAGACCCTCTCTCAAAAGGGGGGGGGGGAGGGAGGAATAAAAGATGTGAAAGAAGAACAAAAAAAGAAAAGAAAACCTTCATCCACAACAGTAGATTTTTTTTACATTTAGTGTGTTCATGTATGAGTGGAGGCCAGAGGAAGATTTATGGAGGCAATCCTTCCCCTACCCCAGGGGTCCTAGGAACAACTCAGGTTCTCGGGCTTGGTGGCAAGTGTCCTTACTACCAAGCAACCTCATGAACTCCACCACGGTACAATTAGTTCACTTTTATCTTAGTCCAAATGATGTTTAAAATTACATTCAAATTTATTGTTAATGAAATTCTGTAAGGTCGAATTTTAAAGAAGTTTCTGGTCACTTCTCTGTTTATCACTGAGAATACCTGTCATGGCCAAGTAGAGGGCAGGTTTCCTACCAAGCTGTACCTTGTTGCTCTTGTGGCCCCTGACCTCCATGTGGAGTGAGGGGGACCTGACTGTGACCTCTGGTGACATGCACAGCCTGTAGGAGCTCTGATTGGCTGGCCAGGGGTTTTAAACTTTGTTCTCATTTATTGGTGGGTCCTCAGGACCTGTCACATGACCTGACACATGGTAAGTACCCGGTGAAGGACTGTTGACAGCCAAACCCTCATCCCTGTTCCCACAGCCACTGTCCTCCTTTAAACCCTTATCATCCCTCACCCAGACTGTTGCAAGTCTCTCCTTAAGTGTCTTTGCCCAATCCTCCTTTCCCCCAGCCCTGGCCGTCCGCCAGCATCATTAAATTCTAAACAGAAGGACACACGAAGCTAGGGATTCCCTAGGACAGCAAGTCTCCCAGGTGCGCCTAACCTTTGACCTTGCAACTTAACACTAAAATCTACGGTTAGTGGTCAGAAACCCCACAATCAAGTTATTTAAAAAATTGCAAAAAGCCCTTGTGGTGTTAGGGAGGTTTATAGTTCAGGGTTGAGCTGCACTCACAGCTTGCCTGGGGGGTTGTGGGCCACAGGTCTTGGTTGGACAGGCAGTCCAAGTCCTGCCTCTTTCTGTCCTCTTTCCTGTTTCTCGAACCCAAAGATGGGTGTACTTGATGGTCCAGTCACACTTCCCCAGCACTTTTCCCTCAGGCTCTGTGTTCTCAAGTGTCTTGTCACTGATAGAATGATTTCCACTCAGAGGCCCCCCATTCATGCCTCAAAACTCCCCTGAAGTTGTACCTCATCCATGCAAACTTGCATAACTCTCTTAGTCAAAACTCAGCACACTGCCCACTTTGTGCTTAGGCCTTTCTTTATATCTCCATTTCGGTGATAAACATCTGTTGCACATCCAGGTGTGTGGTAGAAGTGATGCATATTCTCTTCTGTCATTGTGCCTGACTTAAAGCCACATCCAAGGGCTGGTAAAGTTGTTGCTGTGGGCTCCCTTCCTGCTCAGCCCCCTGGGATTCTCACACAGACCTGGGTTCTGAGAGTGAAAGAACCCAGACCCCTTCTGGGGCTGGTGAAATGGTGCCACTCTGTCAATGGACCTGAGTTCTGTTCCCAGCACCAGTGGGGGACAGCTCCCAGCAGCCTGTAATTCCAACTCCAGGGGATTTCAGGCCCTCTACTGGCCTTCCTACAGGACTGCGTGTGCATGCGCTCTCTCTCTCTCTCTCTCTCTCTCTCTCTCTCTCTCTCTCTCTCTCTCTCTCTCTCTCTCTCTCATTATTTTTAAAATAGTTTTTTAAATCTAAAAAAACCAATTCCTTCCTTCTCAGATGATCCTAAGGGAATTTCTTGTCCGCTGCCATACCTCTCTGCCAGTGCTGCCTGTCCCCTTCAAGCTGGGCTTTGAGACTCTAGAGAAGCTGCTCACCTGTGACGTGCAGCCTTCTGCTTCTACCTTTTCCTTCCCTGAAACGACCTCTGACTTTAGAGCGTCTCAGGTCATGTAAGTGAGAAACGCTGGCCTAGAAGATGTCGAGAACAGTGTGCTCAGAGTCTCAACCAATGGCAGCTCAGTTGCTGTTTCAGCTCAGTGCTGGGAGAGCATGTACTTTTCCTCAGCCAAGCTGAAATTTAGATCATGTGTGCATCTCCTTCTCAGTGTCACCAACTATTTTAGCAAACTTCAGAATCTGCATCACAAACAAAATGTGGCTGTGAACTCCTGTGCTGTTCTGCCAGGAGAAGACTAGCTGGAGAGCTCTGTATTCAGGGAGAAAATTGGGGTGCTTGCCTGGAGATTTTAAGTATTTAACCCCAAATGTCCCTGAAGGAAGTCGTTCTTGAACATGTGTCTCAGAAACGTGCAGTGAGGACAGACACAACTCAGTGTCTCTACATTCTCCTGTCACATTGAGACTCCAGGCCATATGTAATGAATTGTGTATGTCTCCATCCTGGTGGTGACATGCTGGCTGGCACTCCTTCTGGCCTATGCCCGTCCCTGGCTGCTGTCTGCCAGGTTGTTTACTGGATCTTAGCTCCAGTTCGCATTCTTTATGACCCTCCCAGACCTCTCTCACTTACTTGAAGACCTTTGCTTAGCTCCCAGCTCTCACTGTTAGGAAACCCCACACCATGGTGAGAATCAGGCCATAGGCACACCTTCCCTGCCCCCAACCCTCATTCCACATCTCCCTTTGAATCCTCACATCTCTCCCTCCAGCTGCACAGGGAAAGGTCACCCCACTGTGCTCCAGCCAACCTGCCCCTTTTGGAAAACTGCCTTGTGGGGAAGGACAGACAAACACCCAGGTCTCTTAGTCTTTGTGTATTTCTAGATAATTTTTCCTGTTCATTTTTCCTCTAAATCTTTCTGAAAGTATATTTTGATGATACTTTTAATCCATGCAAATTATCATGCAACAAGCCTCCACTTTCAAGCTTTGTCTGCCACCCTATGGACGGGACTCTAGATGCTGATGCTGCTGCTGTCGCTGAGAGACCTCCACCCTTCATTCAGCACCTCACTCCAGGAGTCTAGTCCACTGATGGGGACACACCCAGTAAACATTTTGAGTAGATACCTTTTTAAGAAAATCTAAACAAACGCTGTGCCTGTCTGGTTTTTCTAGAGACCCCGGACAACTGCTGGCAAGGGGTGATTGATCTACACCGAGTCTTCCCCTCTGACTGGAGTGTGGGCTAAATTTGGAGGTGATAAGCCAGGAGGGAATGCAGCTGGCGGCCCAGGGAGTCTCTCCTGGTCAGGTGGGGGCCTCCAGCTGTGAGGGCATCTCCTGTGTGTCCTCTCTGATTACCCTGGCTGGGGCTGACCTTCTGGGACTTGCAGAGGGGAGCAAGGGGGAATCTCCATGACTGGGGTGCCCAATTGTATTCTGCCCCTCCCCACCCCCCTGACTCACAAGGACCGACAAAGACCCAGGTCTCTCAGTCTTCCTGTATTTCTAGATTTTCTTTTCTGTCCTTTTTTCCCTTTATATCTTTCTGAAGATTTTGATGATATTTTAAATCCATGCATATTATCGCATATTCTACATATGTTTAACCCCACTCTAGGCTTTGAGACAGTATCCCATGTCTTATTCATATCTATTCTTATTACGCTGTTTACTTTCAATCTACATATTTGGAATTTTATGTTCTAAATTATTTCATAGATGACTTCGTTTTTATTTTAATGTTAATATTAAATGTTAATAATAATCTTGTCTCCCAGTTTCCTTTTTAAATTTATCTTCTTGCTCTGTTCTTCATTCAGCTTTATCCTACGGATCATATTATGTCAATTTATAAGCTTTTCCTAGGCTTCTTGGTTTCAAGTTTTACTTTACAATTCCTTAAAGATTTTAAAAGTCTTATTTCTTTTTTAAAAATTTTGTTTTATTTTTAATTGTGTGTAGATGTGTGTGTGTGTGTGTCTGTGTATGTGGGGGTCTGTGAGTGTGTATGTGTCTCTGTGTGAGGGTCTCTGTATATGTGGGGGTCTATGTGTGTATGTGTCTGTGTGTGTATCTATGTGTGTGTGTCTGTGTGTATGTGTCTGTGTGTGTATGTGTCTGTGTATGTGTGTGTCTGTGTGTGTGTCTGTGTTGTGTGTGTGTGTGTCTGTGTGTCTGTGTCTGTGTGTCTTGTGTGTGTGTGTATGTCTGTGCCACATGAGATATGCATGTGATTACAGGTACTTGCAGAGTCCAGAAGAGGGCATCAGGTCCCCTGGAGCTGGAGTTACAGGCAGTTATGAACTGTGCAGCGTGGGTGCTGGCAACCTGAGTTGGGTCTGCTGCAGGAGTGTCACGTGCTCTTCACCTCTGAGTATCTCTCCAGACTAAACTTCTTTGTTTACAGCTTTTATCTGGTTTAAAGTCACCTGGCCTCCTCTGGCAACACATTAAATCTTTGTTCTGTCTCCCTCCCTTCAGACCACCACTTCCCTTTTCTACGCTTTCTCTCTTCATGTGTCCGCCAATCGGTCTGGTCTGAACAATGTTGGATAATGACCTATAAGGTGCACAGGGAGGTTAGGAAGACCCTCCCTCTGCCTTCATTACCGTTCCTGCAGCCGCTCCACAACTGCAGCTTTGTGTGGAGGCTGATTTAGACTGAGCGTTGTACAATGTATTTATTTACATGCTGTGTGGTTTAAAAAAATACTGTCTGGTTCTTTTAATTAGTTTCTTTTGGAACAACTCATCCCAACAACCTCAAGCAATCGTGAGCCTGTTGTAACGAATGTGCACATAAGGAAACCAGAGTCTCAGCCACTATGAGGGCCGAGCACCTGTGCCAAGCCTGTGGGAAATTCTCAGGAGTAACTGGGATTCTAAGAAATTGGGCTTCACAGGCACTAGAACCATACCAACCAAACCACACCCAAGCAAAACGAAATCTATCCAAAACATTTCTATGGTTGAGAGGCAAACACGTCATTAGTGTGGAAATCTAACAGCCATCAGGGCTTACTTTCATTTCTGTTACTATGTAAAGCACCTCGACGAAAAGCAACCCAGGGGAGAGGGTTTCTTCCGTTCACGCTTCCAGGCCATTCTTTCAGAGAAGCCCAGCTGAAAGGAACTGGAAGCGGCTAGTCTCATCATACCCACCGTCGAGAGCAGAGGGAACCAGTGCCCAGCACTCAGTTGCCTTTCTCTACTCCTGACACAGTCCAGGGCCTAGATGGGGAGTGGTGCCCCCCACTCTCCAGCCAGGTCTTACCTCAGCAAGTAAGGCAATCAATGAAGGAGAGCCGGAGGGACGTAGAAAGACCAGGAAAGGAAAGTGGACTTCCCGGAATGGCAGCTTCTTGTTCCCAGAAAACATTTCAATGAGAAATGGTGGAAAGGCATGGAGGCAGGCATCTAAACAGACCAACAGGGGGAAGAGAAGACCCAGGGGACCTATAAACTAGCCACACCAGCTTCTGTTTAGTGGACTGCTAGCCTTGGGTTTCTCCCAGCTGGAACGTATAAAGCTGCTATTTCCCCCTTGTCTGTGGCTTGGTCTTCTGTCTTTCCCAGATGTTTGACCTTTGTTCATGTCAGGGAACAAACTTGGCAATGCCCTAGACAACCTCCATCACCCACACCCCATTACAATCTAGACAGTCCCTTACAGTCATGCCCACAGGCCATGTGATCTAGACAGCACCTCACAGAGACACTCTAGGTTTTTAGGTCATGTCAAGCAGAAGTAACCGGCACCCTTGTTAATACACGGGACTTAACAAGCTTGAATTTCGAAGCTAAGAAAAGACGTTTGTGTGTGTCTAGGAATAAGAAGGAAGCTCCCCAAAAGAGAAGTAGCGATTGCCTTCAGGCCTCTTCCTCGGCTGTGTCTGCCGGGGACACAGGTGAGGTTTGAGCCGATGCTGCTGAAGTGCGCTCTGTGAACCAGCTGCTCTGGTGTCACTTCAGCAGCTAAGAAATGCAGAGCTTCGGTGATTGTGAAACCTGTTAAGTCATAGTCTGCACCTGGACCAGAGGACAGACGGTTTCAGTGCCTAGAAAAGCTTAAGAAGCACAGGTTCTGAAGCTCAACGTTCTCAGGGAAAGAAAATTAGGATGCAGTTAAGAAAAATCCAAAGAGTTACAAATTCATTTCAGTGAACATTCTCGAACTGGAAGGTACGGAAGTAAGCCAAGGCCAGAGGCACAGCCCGGTGGTCCCAGCTATTCCAGAGGCTGGGGCGGCGGCCACCCTCAGGCTTTGTCTGGACTACAGTTTAAGGCCAGCTTGGGAAGACAGAGGGATGCTGTCCCCAAATAAAGACTAGAGAGAGGTCTGGAGATGCGGGCCAGTGGTCCAGAGCTTATGTAGCTTGTGGGGTATGCCAGGCCCAAGGTTAATCTGCAGTACCACACACAGGAAAAGAGAAGGAGGGAGAACACTAAAGCCTTTCTTAATTCCAGATGCTTCTTGGAGCTCTGTTGTGACTTCTTATTGTACCCCAGCACTTAGCTCCCAGGACCCATCTCCCAGTGTCCAGTGCTCAGCCTTTAACCCCCATCCCCCAACTCCCAACCCCAGCCCTCAGTTCCCAGCCCCAACCACAGCCCCTGAGCCAAGAACCCTGAGAGGTCCTGGACAGCGTGTTCATTTGTATATCAGAGTTATTCGAGGCCTTTTCTTTGGCAATGTTACCTGGCTTCCACCCTCAGAGAATCCAACTAAACCAGCCCAGCTCAACACTCAAAGGTCTCTAGATCTTTCCACTGTGCAGCCAGCTGAGAATTGCTGAACCAAGGGAAACCACACAAAAATGGATTCAACTCAGGAATGAAGAAGCTGCTTTAAGGGTTAACTACAGATCCAGTTTACAGAGATAATCTCGTGTGGCTTCGGCTACCTTCCAAACGCCCTATGTAGCTGAGGATGACCTTGAATTTCCAATCCTCAGGCCTCTGCCTCTCTAGCACTAGGATTGGAGGCATGCACTACCACACCCCGTGTAAGCAGTGCTGAATACCGAATCCAGAATCTCGTGCGTGTTGGGCAAGCGTCCTACCTCCTGAGCCACATCTCTAGCCTCACCTGTCCATTTAAAAATAAATTAACCACAAGCGTTGCTAAAGCCAGGATCAGGACTTGGTAAGCAGGCTCTTGTCCACACTGTGCGTTTCTGTTTGTGGTTGGGGCACCTTCTCACCAAGGCTGGTGTTTGGGGGAGTTCTACGTCCTCATTTCTTCTAGTTTCAAACTGTCGATTCTCACTCCATGCCCCCTGTCTTGACACCTCATACTTGACTCTGGAAATGGCCTTGCTAGCCTGCTCTCAATCTGAATTTCTAAAAGGAAGTTTAAAAAAAGGGGAGGTGTGAGGGGAAGTGGAATAGCATTCGAGGATCAGTGTGGATCAGTGTGCACGGATGGACGGCTCCAGCTCTCTAGGACCCTGCCTTGCAACGCCTCTGGTCTCTTCCTCCTGGGCCTCCAGGGAGTGTCTCCTGCTTGGGTTGTGATGGCCGCAGAACAGTCACGAAAGTCCTCTGGGCAGAGAGCCAGGTCTGTCATGAGGTTCACCTCTTTGCTTGCTTTTTCTCCAGTGTGTCATGACAATTGCCTTAAATAGTCTGTCCAGCTTTGTGGTTAAGGAAAGAGGGCTAGTACCAGGCATTCCATCACAGAGGTAACATTAATGTTAAATTTCCTGGAACTGATCATTTTGTTATGGCTATGAGAGAACTCTTGGGATATTAATGATGAAGTATTTGGGGTAAATGGTCATCAACTCATTTCAAAGGCTCAGTCAAAATGTTAACACGAATAGCAATACTACCTAAATATAAATATATATGGAATGTTTTCATAAAGTACTCAAAAAGAGAATGATACAGCAGATAAGGGAAAACATCATTCTGAGTCTAGATGAAGTGTACATGGGTATGCTTATGAAGTGTACTATTTTCATAAAGATTTTAAACTGAAGAGTAAACAAAACATCGGTCTTAGTTAAAGTTTCTATTGCTTTGACAAAACACCATGACCAAAAGCAACTTGGGGAAGAAAAGGTTTGTTTCAGCTCACAGCTCTCAGGTCACAGTCCATCACTGAGGGAAGTCAGGGCAGGAGCTGATGATGCAGAGGATGTGGAGGGCTGCTGCTTACTGTCTTGCTCCCCATGGCTTGCTCAGTTTGCTTTCTTATAGACCCAAGGACCACCCACAGTAGGCTGGGCCCTTCCACATGAATAAGTAATTAAGAAAATCCCACACAGCTTGCCTGTAGGCAATCGATGGAAGGGTTTTCTGGGTTGAGGTTCCCTCTGCCTTGTTAGGTCTAAGTTCCTGCAAGTTACAAACCCCACAACTGGACAATCTGCTTGAGGGATTCCCTTCCAAAAGTTAAAAGTATAGAAAGAGAAAAAGAGCAACTCTCCTGTGGAGAAGCCTAACAAGTGCCACCATAGCTGTGTGTTTAAGGTCAGCATTGCCCATGATAAATCATGGGTTTCAGGCACACCGTGGATTGTGCAAGAATTCACCACCATAGTTTGACCTCTAGATTTCTTAATTCAATTTAAGAGCTGCTGTGTGCACACAGGTTGGGAATGTGGCTTAGTACAGTGCTTGCCTAATGCTTTAGTCTGCTCTTTGTTATTGTGATAAAAGACTTAGCCAAAACCAACTTGGGAAGAATAAGGTTTATTTCAGCTTCCAAGTCACAGCCCATCATCATGGGAAGCAGAGACAGGAACCTGGAGGCAGGAATTGAGGCAGAGGCCACAGAGAAATGCTGCTTACTGACTTGCTTCCTCTGGCTTGTCCAGCTGCCTTTCTTATACAGCCCAGGCTCACCTGCCCACAGATGACACTGCCCACAGTGATCCCTACTGTATTAATTAGCAATCAAGAAAATGTACGGGGGGGGGGGCTAGAGAGATGGATCAGTGGCAAACACTGGCTGCTCTTCCAGCAGACACAGATTAGCACCCACGTGGCAGCTCACAACCATCTGTAACTCCAGTTCCAGGGGATCAGATGCTGTCTGCTGGCCTCCATGGCCTGGCTTGTATGTGGTGCACAGACATATATGTAGGCAAACACTTCTACACATAGAATAATAAAATTAATTATATTCCCACAGACATACCCATGGACCAAGGTGATGGAGTCAATTCCTCAACAGAAATTCCCTCTCCCCAAGTGTGCCAAGTTGACAACCAAGAACAGCCATCACACCTAATATTCTGAAGTCCTGGGTTAAATTCCAGCACTGCATAAAACTGAGTGTGTAGTACATGCCTGTGACCCCAGCACTTGGGAGGCAGGAGGGTACAAACTTGAGTCACCTTTAGATGCATATGGAGTTGCAGGCCAGCCTGGGGTACATTAGACTGCCTCAAAACAATGAAACAACAACAGAATCTTCCAGAACTGATATGGCTCCTTCATGGACCTTTCTTTAAACACCTTTCCAGGTTGGGTAGATACAGCCATTTCATTTTGTTTCTACCTCAAAAGTATTGTCTATCTCCAGGGAAGAGAAATCGACATGTTTTAAGATTTCGCTCTAATTTCATGATTCAAAGTAGTCTGTAGAAGGTTTTATGTGTAGCACTAACCATAGATGCCAGTGTGATGGATGCCACTAAGTCTTCAAGTGACGTTTAGGGACTTGTCATCTAATAGGTATTGCCTTTGGACACATTTCATGTGTACATGTGTAATTCCGTCACTAAGAATTAAAACAGCGCTGGGATCCTGGACACATACTGAAACAAAGCGGAGGACAGGAAGGAACTGCTCTAGGTCTGGCGACCAGCAACCAATGTGGAAAAACATTAGCTCGTTGCTATTACTTGTGGCTTGTTTAATCTCAGCAAAGATCCCCTGGGCTGTTGGTATTCTCCTTTCACATCTCTTTCTGTGACAAACACCCTCACAAAAGCAAAGTCGGAAATACAAGAGTTTGTTTCAGCTTACGGGATATGGTCCATCAATGAAGGGAAGTCGAGGCAGAAACTTAAGCATCTAGTCACTTCACATCCACCGTCAAGCAGAGACTCAAACGCACCCATGCTGCCTGCTGCTTTTATCTGGCTCTCTCCCAGGTGGTTCAGCACCACCACCACCACCACCACCACCCCCACCACCTCCACCCCCCCACCCCCCGCGGGTAAGGAGTGGGGCTGCCCTTAGCGGGCTGGTCCTCCTACATCAACCAGCCTGCCTAGGCAAGCCCTCGTTGAGGCTCTCTTCCCAGGTGACTGTAGGCTGTGGCAAATTGACACCCAAAACTAACCATCACAGATGGCCTTTGGGTAAAGAGCCTTTCCCTCTGCCAATCAGCTCTGACCAAGGGAAAGGGTCGTGGGTTCATAACCCAGCTCCTCCTCTCAACAAGTGTGGGAATTCAGGGATGTTCTTTGTGATGAGGGGCTCACAAGGCAGGCACACTTGACACCTTGAAGTACAACAGGTTGCTCTGGCATTTAGGAACACGCTGACCACCAAAGAGAGAGAGTAATCTCAACTTTTTAAAACATTAGTTATTTACTTCTCTGGGTAACTCTGGAATTGACAGTTGATTTTAGAATAGATACTTCAATGTGGCACTTGTCCTTATATTTGATATTGTCAGTGCTCCCCAAGACGTACATGCTCTAGACACTAGTGAGGTGGGGGATGATTTGAGATTATCCAGTACACCCAAACTTATCACACAAGCCTTGTGGGTTTTGTTTGTTTTTTCATCTTTTTTTCTGAAATAAGATAACACAGGCCTTGACCACCCCAGTTCCTCAAGCTGGTCTCAAATTCAGTATCCTTTGCCTTTGGTCTTGGTGCCCTGGGTGCTGAGCTTACAGACATATGCTACTGCGCCCAGCTCCCCTGAGTCTTAAGGATGGAAAATCTGTACTGGCCCAGTGAGAGGGAAGAGACGGGATCAGGAAAGCGCTGAAGTGTGGGAAGGGCTGATCTGTGATTGTTAGCTTTGAAGATGGAGGAAAAAGGTTGATGCTAAGATTGTAAGAATCATCTGGAAAGCCAAAACAGCCTTCAGCTGATGTCAGTGACCTCAGTCCCGTGGCTGAGGGCTGAATCTTACAGACAACTGGATGAGTAGGAAACCTGTCTTCCCTCAGGCCTTAGAAAGGAATGCAAGGACTGTGGGCTTGACGTGTCTCACCCTGAGCCTCCGCTGACACACAGAGGGTTGTGGATTTCTGTTGTCTTAAACACACACACACACACACACACACACACACACACACACACACGGAAATTCATCTCATACTGCACACTAGGCATCTTAAGTGTGAAGCAATGCATCATGTTAGATTGATAGAACAGGTCTCAGGAAGAAGATGACATTTTCAATGATTTAACAGGGATGAAAGAGCAGCTGTGAGGTCTGGGGAAAGAGCATTCCAGCCCAGAGAACATGTGCAAGTCGGAAACATGCCCAGAATGGCCCACGTCCACAGAGCAGTGGGGAGACAAGTACCTATCATAGACTGGGCACAATAGATTCAGAGTGGACATCAAGGCACCAAGAGGGATGGTTTCCCTTGTGTATGTAATGTCCTCACCCAAGCTGGGAGGAAGGCAGCCACCTTGAGCTTTTACCAGTTGAGGAATTAGAGGTTTGGCTCACAGCCTTCACCCCACTGGGCCCAGTGGTCGATTTCAAACACATGTAGCTTGGTTCCTTCAACCAAAAAGCCAACTCCATACCCTTGGCAGACCTGCATTTCCCCATGTTACCCAACTTTCAGGAGCTAGTTACGGGACCTGACAGGTAAGCTTGCCAAGACACTGGCCGCTTTAAAGTAGCGTGCGGCCAGTGAAATGGAGCTAAAGGCTTGCTGTACAGCTTAAGAACCTGCGCTCCAGCTGGAAAGGTGGTTAAGAGCATTGGCTGACTGCTCTTGCAGACAACCCGGGTTCAATTCCCAGCACCCCCATGGAGGTGCATAGCCATCTGTAACTAGTTCCAGGGCACCGACGCCCTCTCCTGGCTCTCATGGGCACTGCACACATGATACTTGACCATAAATGCAGGCAAAATACCCACACACATAAATATTTTTTTTTTTTAAAGAAACTGATTTTGGTTCCCAGGATCCATGTGGTGAATGAGAAAACTGGTTCCTACAGGTTGTCCTCTGACATCCACATGTGCACAGTGGGCATGTGCAACAGGGACGGGTTTATTTGGGATCACAGTTCAAAGAGATCTAGTCTGTCGTGACAGGGAAGTCGTGGTGGTGAGGACTGACAGCTTATCAGTTGCATCCGTGGTCAGGAAGCAAAATAAATGCTTTTCCCCTCCTTTCTGTTTAGTCTGGGATCCTAGTCCATGGGGGGTGCTGCCCACGTACAGTGTTCTTCTCCCTTCCATAAATATTTCCTGAAACACCTTCAAACACCCATCAATAAGTCTGTTTCCGTGCTGGTTCTGATGCTGTCAAGTGAACAAATCAAGACAAGCCTGAGGCCTTGTTGCAGATGGTGGCCTGTTTTGTTCTCATGGTGCAGAATCTGAGTTCCAGTTTGCCTAGAGGACACAGAATGGACAAAATGGGTAAAAACAACATCTCCAACTGCTAATTCTCAGTTATGTCCCAACAGTCTCCACTGTAGGCAGAGTTGTCCTGTCCCGGCAGCTGTTTCCTAAACAACCAACAATGAGACTTAATATTACTTATAAATGTTTAGCAAATAGCTCAAGCTTGTTACTAGCTAACTCTTACATTTAAATTAACCCACATTTCTTATCTATGCTCTACCATGTTGCTTGGTACATTTTTTCAGTACAGCAAGTTCATCTCGCTTCTCCCTGCATCTGCTGGTGAGTCCTCTGGCTCCGCCCCTCTTCTCCCAGCATTCTCTCCGTGTCAGGCTGTCTCACCCAGTCTCTTTCTGTCCAGCTATTGGCCAACCAGTGTTTTATTAACAATGAGAGCAATACATATTTACAGTGTACAGAAGGGTTATTCCACAGCACTCCGCTTGAAACATTTCCAATGTACTCACACTTACTGTTCCTGTTTAAAATCATATTAACTCCAGTAGCTGGACTATTGGGTCCTGGCTGAAAACATTAATCTGGATATCCACCGTACTTCTTAGCACCATGCCTAGAATTCAGTAGACATTTAAGAGGGATGTGTGTGCTTGTGTGTGAATGTGCATGTGTGAGAGTGCATGTGTGTACTTGTGTGTAAGTGTGCTTGTGAGTGTGTATATGTGTGTAAGTGTGCTTGTTTGAGTGTGTATATGTGTACATATGTGTGTGTGCTTGTGTGTGAATGTTCTTGTATGTGAGTGTACATTGTATGCTTGTGTGTGAGTGCTCACTGTGTAAGTGTGCTAGTGTGTGTGTGTGCTTATGTATATGAGTGTGCATGTGTGAGCATGCATGTGTGTGAGTATGCTTGTGTGTGAGTGTGCATGTGTGTAAGTGTTTGTGTGTGAGTGTGCTAGTGTGCATGTGCTTATGTGTATGAGTGTGCTTGTGTGTGAGCATGCATGTGTGTGCTTGTGTCAGTATGCCTGTGTGGGGGTGAGTGCTTGTGTGTGTGTAGCACCTTTCGAAAGGAATGTGGCCGAGTGGGCTTGTGTGAGGTAACAGGCCCCAGAAGCCCTCTTCTTCATGTAGAAGCGGTGGCCTCTGAGTGACTGCTGACACTGCCTCCTCCAGTCATGCTGTGACCTTCCCGCAAGGGTCTCAAGGTCAAGTCAGAGGTGTGAACTTCAGCAGAGGTCTCTATAGGTCATTTCTTTCTTTTTTTTCTTTCTTCTTTGTGTGTGTGTGTATCTGTGCATGGTGTGTTCAGTATGTAGTATATGCACAAATTCATGTGAGTGTCTATGTGTGTGTGCATGTGGAGGTCAGAGGTCATCATGAAATTTTTTTTTATATCTCTCCATCTTTATCGGGGTGGGGACAGGGTCTCACTGAATGTGAAGTTCACTGATTTGCCTAGGGAGCCACCTGGCTCCAACCCTTAGCAGGAACTGCCACGTCAGGTTTTCACATAGGCCTGGAGAGCAGACTCAGAATCTCCTGCCTGCACGGCCGACTCTTCTGAGCCATCTTTCCAGCCATTGTTTTCTTTCTTACCCAACTCAGTCTCAGTTCTGCAACCCTGCCATCTATAGATCTCCTCAAGTCTACAAGAGGCGGTTGATTCCAGGATGAAGGGCAGAAGCACCTGCCGCTGTGGTATTCCCCGTGTCCAGGCTGAGTCTTCTGGGAGTGTGCTCAGGCTGTGGGCCAGTGGCAGAAGCAGCAGACATCCCTTCCCCCAGGGTTCTCTAAGGTGGAGATCAGAAGACACGGGGCCAGCAGGGTTGGTGCTTGGTGAGGCCTCCTCTGGGAGCCAGGCTTTGGGTTTCTCATGGGCTGGAAGAGGGTGAGCTGGCTTCTGAATCCCTCTCCTGAACACTATCCCATAAAGCACCATCAACAAATACTCTTATTTGGGTCAGATTTCCACATATGAATTTGGGGGATGATGGGGCAAGCATTCAGTCTACAGAGGGGAGAATAGCTCTTATCTTTTGGTCTCTTCCTGGGACACTTGGTGTATTAGACAGATAGCACTGGTCTATTAAAGGTCAGGGGATTTCCACGTGTAGCTGATGTGGTACCCTAGAGACACTGTTCAAATTCAAATGTGTTATTCCAAGATGCCCACCTTCATAGGAGAAGAGAAGTGCTGATTGCCTAGCCGTCCACGCCATCTAGATAGAGCTGCCAAAGCAGGAACCTCCAGGCAAGTTCCTGGCTAGGTAATCATGTCATGTCAAAGCATGGACGGAAGCTGATTTCCATAGTCTGTGCATGTCTGGGCAGAGGAAACCATGTAGGCTAAGGGCTGGACCCCAGAACTCCACCTCCTTATGCCTTGTGCTCAATATAGCTCACCCCTCTGCCATTTGGATATTCCAGTAAATTCTCTGTTGCAAACTCTGTCTCCACCAGCTGCTTCTGTCAGCTTGTGGAGGCCTCTTGCCTGCCAGTCGGTTTCCTCACTGGTTTACTGGGACAGTGGTGAGGGAAGGCAAATGTACCTCGGAGTATCATGGCTTCTCAGCTTTGAGAATGGAAAAGCCCACGTTGTGACTGGTTCCTCTGAGACAGGAGAGCAGAGGCTGAGTGGGCTGGGTCTATGTGACCTCCTGGTTTGAGTCTTACTGTAGGTTTGTGACCACAAGCAGGTGACTTTTCTGTATGTATGTTTGTAGAGAGGATGATCCTTTGGGGTAGTGGCCAGGACTAAATGACACATGGAAACTATATTGGAGTGTCTTCCTGCGTGAGTTCATTGGTCATGAACACAGTGGGAGGGAACAAGGTGACCGAGTGCAGTTTTATTAGCACGGTAGAGTGACATTCCCTTTCTCTGAGAACACCCCTCACCCTGTGAAGTGCCGTGGCCCCAGCTTCCTCCTCTCCCATTGTGTTCAGTCTCTAAGCCTTAGCCACCTCTCATGCCGTCACCTGAGGAACTGCAGAGCAGTTCCCTCAGTATCTCCCCATCTAGTCAATTCCCACCTGCACTTTTTTATCTGAGTCAGAGGCTCGGGCTGTATTGGGTCAGTAACTGTCTATCAGGAGGTGGCTTCACTCAGCATGAGGCCATTCACCATGTCTTCGGGAACTTCAATCTGCTGTGGCTAACAGACACCGAGGTCTGAAGCTCACACCAATCTTCACCTTTTCTGTGGAGAGTTCCCAAGTGACAACTCGGTTAGGGACATCTCAGTTCTACAGGGCTGTCACAAGTGTTAACTATGTTTAGACTGTGTCTTAGTTACAGTTTCTATTGCTGCAATGAAACACCATGACTAAAAAGTAAGTTATGGAGAAAAGGGTTTATTTGTATTACACTTCAGCATTCTTGTTCATCCCTGAAGGAAGTCAGGACAGGAACTTAAACAAGGCAGGATCCTGGAGGCAGGAGCTGATGCAGAGGCCATGGAAGGGTGCTGCTTACTGGCTTGCTCTCCATGGCTTAACTCAGCCTGCTTTCTTATAGAACCCAGGACCACCTGCCCAGGGATAGTACCACCAAAAGTAGGCTGGGCCCTCCCTATTGATCTCTAAATGAGAAAATGCCTTACAGCTGGATCTCATGGAAACATTTCCTCAGCTGAGGCTCCTTCCTCTGATGACTCTATAGCTTGTGTCAATTGACACACAAAACCACCCAGTACAGACTGGCTAGTGTCCATTGTACCCTTGAAGGTCAGGGGCATGAGGCAGGTCCTCCGAGGAAGCAGAGAGGTCAAGGCTGCCCTCCCAGCCTCAGGTGCTGATTACGACAAACGCTGTTCATGTTTCTGGTACAGAAAGAGATGCTCTAACTGCTGTTACTGCCCATGTCTCTTGCTCTGTGCTGAGTGATGCTCTGAGCAAGTAATATGCAGATTCACTGGATGGATGATGTGAGTCTTTTTAAACCCACACCTCCCCACCTGACAGAGACCAGTAATCACTTCTTCTGCCATTGCTGCTTTGAGACAAGGTTTCACTATGTAGCCTTGGCTGGCCTAGAATTCCCTAAGTAGACCAGGCTGCCCTCAAACTCACAGAGATCCTCCTGCCTCTGCCTTCTGGGTGCTGGAATTAAAGGTGTGGGCCATGATGCCTGGCTTAGTAATTATGTCTTGTTGCTGACTGTTTCGGGGTAGGGTAGTCTACACAGGGAGAATTCCTACAGTTGCATGCCTCAAACCTACGGGACCCGATATCCCCTTTATATTACAAATACTCTGTTGTAATACTTTACTAGCTAGAAACATAGAAATCCATAGAAATGGATTCTATAATATATAATTTTAAAATATATAGCCCCGTAATTTAAATATGTAGAAAAGGGGCTGGGATATAGCTCCATGGTGTACACAAGGCCTTAAGTCGTATCCCTAGAACTTCATAAAAAGCAGAAAGCTGGTCCAGGCCTGGTGATGCAGGATGGTTATCCACTCTACCTAGGAGGCTGAGGCAGGACTTCAGGGCCTGCCTGGGCTGGAGTGAGTTCAAGGCCAACCTGGGCAGCTCAGTGAAATTCTGTTTCAAAAATAAAACATAAGAAGAAGTCTGGGCATGCAGCTCTGTGTAGATCACTTGCCAAGCACCAAGAAATCCTGAGTTCCATCTTCCCAGTGTCGCAGACTAAAACAAAAAGAAACCACAAATAAAGAAGAAATAAGAGAGAAGAAAGAAATCTAAGCATAGACATGAACAGATACCAAGTGGTGGTGGCACACGCCTTTAATCACAGTACTTAGGAGGCAGATGCTGGTGGGTCTCTGAGTTTGAGGCCAGCCTGGTCTACAAAGCGAGTTCCAGGACAGCCAGAGCTATACAGAGAAACCCTGTCTCGAAACCAAAACAAAACAAAAAAGTGAACAGATAATGTTAAACACAAACCACACTGACATTCTCCAAAGGTGACAATGAGAACGTGCTGGAGTTTAACAGACCCAGAAACCTCGTTGATTCCTAATGACAGTCGCTGCCCTGGGTGAAAACTAGAAGGGTGTGCCGACATGTCTGCTGACGACCTCTAGGAAGAGCTCAGAGCTGACCCTGCGGATCCGTTCCACAGAAACGTCAAAGATGCTTAACAGCTCACCTGGCATAGTGGAGTGTAGCAGGAATCTTAAAGTTCTTATTAATAAAATCAAACCCAGGGCCAGGTATTGGGGTGAACGCTGGAAGATCAGAGAGACAGAACAGGCCACAGCTACCTCACCTTGCCAATTCCTCAGCTGATCCTGTTTCCTCAGACTGGAAGCCTCTGAGTCCTCATCCAGAATGAGTCTCAGCTGAACTGCTGCTAGAAAGCCTGAAAGCTTAACCAGCCAAATGCTTCTAGTTTCTGGTCCTCATGCCTTATATATCTTTCTCCTTTCTACCACCACTCCTTGGGATTAAAAGCTCACTTTCTGGGATTAAAGGTGTGGGTTACCATGCTTGGCTGTTTCCAATGTGGCCTTGAACTCACAGAGATCCAGAGGGCTTTCTGCCTCTGAAATGCTAGGATTAAAGGCGTGTGCTACCACTGCCTATCCTTTATGTTTAATATTGTGGCTGTCCTGTTCTCTGACCCCAGATAAGTTTATTTTTTATTATTTATTTATTTATTTATTTATTTATTTATTTATTTATTTATTTATTTTTTATGCCGAATGCTGTTTATTGAAGGAGGGAAGAGGTCTTAAATACAGGCTTACAGCACAATGGGAGAACCCCGGAGGGCAGAAGTTCACTACCGATGTTTTACAGTCTTGCATCTAAGCTGTTAACGCCCGTTATGCAGATAAGTTCTTTATTGTGCACAATATTTTGGGCCAAATACCACCACAGTGGAGCACACTGGGAATGTCAACACTCAGGGGCTGAGGCAGGAGGATGACCATAGGTCTGAACCTACCCACAATACAGAGTGTGACATTGTCCCAAAAATCCAAGGACCAGGGATGCAGCTTGATGGTAGGGTGCCTGTGAGCATGTGACATCTGGCGGCCAGATAGCACACTCTCTCCTCGATTCATCTGGTCATTGTGTTTCTGAACTTGTCAGTTTTATTAAAACCATGCCCCAAACACTGTGCTTACATAGAGAGTCAAGGGAGTTTTAAAAGTTGGGAGAAACTTAGACAATAATTTTCTCTTCTTTCTTTTTTGAGACAGCGTCCCATGTAGCCCAGGCTGGCCTTCAACTCCCGATTCCTCTTGAGTGTTGAGGTTATAGGTAAGTGCCCCATTCCCAGATGAAGATTCTTCATTTTGGGGTCTGATCCATGTACCATAGAAGCTTAACGTACCTAACCCCTCTGTGTTTTTTAGTCAATCATACTTCTGACTGACAACTCATTGTATGTGTACATTTGTAGGGTGATACGATATTCTGTGGTGTGCGAATGATGTGGCGTGATGATGTCAACTAATAACTTATCCATTGCCCTGTGATGTCAGGGCTGCAGTGAGACATGTGAAGCATGCGGCCCTGGCTGTTTAATCTGGCTGCCTTGCTGTGCTGTGACTGTCAAGACTGTTCCTGCCGTCCGGCTCATACTGTGCACCTGGCCCAAACCTGCACCTCTTACCCCATTCCACTCTGCTTCCTCCCAGCCACCACCCAAGACTGTACTTCTGAACTTGACCACATGTTCACACAAGTGCGCACGTGGGTGCACAAACATACATACACACATACACATATACACAGACACACACACACCCCCCTCCTAAATAAGACTATGGATTATTTGTCTGTGTCTGAATGATGATAATGATGATGATTTAATATAATGTCTTTCAGGTGCATTTGTGTTTTTACAGATTTCTTCCATTTTAGAGCAGAGAAATAAGCCATCATGTGTGTGAAGGTGTGTGTGTGCACGTGTGTGTGTGTGTGTGTGTGTGTGTGTGTGTGTGTGATTCCATGTGTCTGTTGTGAAGCATGTTGCAGTGGGCATGAGTGTGGCTGTCCTTTTGGCATAATGATGCTCTTTTTTGGGCATATACCCAGGAGAGGAGTGCCGGGTCATTAGGTAGTCCCCTGTCATTTTCCAGAATGACTGCATTGATTTACATTCTCACTAATGATGTCCAAGGAGTCCCTTTCTCTACACTCTCACGAATGCTTACTTACATCTTTTGTTCATAGCCATCATTCTGCTGTCTGAGGTGACATCTCACTGTGATTTTAATTTGGCAAGGCTGAGCATTTTCTGTTGATCTCGAGGTTATTTGCATGGTTTGAAAATTGAGTCCTTGGCCTCCTTTAAAAATTGCATGACAGTTTTCTTGTCATGAGTTATCCCCTACCACATTAAAGATAAATAATGCCTCTAATTATTGGGGCCACCAAAGACAGCTCTGTGAATTTTCTCATGTCCCCTAGTTGGTGGAACTGTTCTACTTCAGAGCCACTGGCCTGGACAGAAAGATGCTCTGTATTAAGTCTTGTCAAAGAGGGGATTCAGAAGGGCAGTTTCATGATGTGCTGTTTTGTGGAGCTTTAATCTACTTTTTCAAAATCCTTATTTGGGAATTTTTGTTGGAACACGTGAGTACAATATTCCATATTGTCTTGAGAACACTCAAGCACCAGGTAATGCTGTTCCCTGTGCCAACTTTGTAAATATGCCCACTGTGGTGGTGAACATTGTCATCTCAGCAGTTTCTAGGAGACTAAACTCTGGGTGTGTCTGTAAGGGAGATTCTGGATTGGGTTTAACTGGGGTAGAAAGACACCCCCCCCTCCCCCCGGAACCACAGGCAACACCATGCGTGTGCTGGGCCCTATTCTGGATAAAAAGGAGAAAGGGATCTGTGTTCATCTCTCTGGGCTTCCTTCTTCAGATGCCATGCGACAAGTGGCCTCATACTCATCTTCCATGCCCACCCCACCGTGATAGACTCCACTCTCACACTGTAAACAGAGGCAAGTCCTTCCCTCTCCGTTAGCTCTTGCTGGGTATTTGTCACTGCAGCCAGAGAAGTCACAGATACACCTGCCTTTGCAAACATTCACCTGTGACATTCTGATTCTTCAGGGCTCCATGCCAGTCTGGGCCCGCCATGCTCAACCTGGCAGTCTCCCTTGGAAGCCTTTACTCTTTGTAAATCACAGAAGGGTTTGTTCTTGAGTATAGTGGCCTTGGCGGCATGGTTTGTTCCCTTTGGTCCGATTCATAGTAGGTAAAAATCACCAATTGCTACAAGACCATACTGAAACACTAAATTTAAAACAATCCCCCCAAATGTCACTTTGTGGCCTCAGAGAAAAAGCCTATGACATACCAGCTGATAAAACATATTCACTGCTGTTCTTCATTGGTAAAGGACTGACTTAAGTCTTTGGAGTAAGTGGACCATCCTCGTTCAAAAACACATCATGGAGGAGAATTCTCGCAAACAGCACCTTTTGTGTGAGGCCTTCTTTGCTCAGATTGGTTCACCAGGCTTTGTAGCCCTGGCCAGTTGACTGACGGTAGCTGCTGCCCCCTAGTGTAAGATTGCTGGCTACTGCAGGCACTGAGTTCTTGAATCACCCAGGGAGCCTTACTAACAATAAAATAGGAAATGAAGGAAATAATAAAAATAATTGAGACATTTGCAATGTATTATTCTTTCAGAATGAGTGCTTCGTCTTTCAGAATGAAAGATGTGATGTGATCAGAAGGCACAATACTGAAGGAGGAAGCTAAGCTAATCACACACCTTTAAACAAGAATCCATATTAACAGGGATGGGTGCCTCATTTTCAGACCTGAAGAGTCTTCACTAGATGACTACGCCAAGCCCTGAGGAGGAGATAACTGTTCAGGGTTATGTGAACAGCAGAAGTCAGGTAGACCTTGGTGTCATTTGCACCTCAGCTTTATCCTTCTTATTTTCTTTTGCCATTTTCATGGGTGTACATGTGGGTGTGGTATACATGTGTGTTTGTATGTGTGTGCATTTGCACCCTTGTGTGTGTGTGAGAGAGAGAGAGCCCTCATGTGTGTTCATATGTGTGTGCATGTGTACATGTGTGCACAGGAAGTTCCTGTGCAGGTCCAACATTTCTCTCAGGGAGATTAAGTAAAAATAGACTTGGGGTACAGATTCAGAATAAAGAAAAAACAAGATGGCAACATGTTGGATACAGTAAGGGCTTTTGAACATATGTAAATTGAAATTAGAATATTTATATCCATAGCAGAACTTCTCCCAATACGATTCTTGATGTAAATTAAAAAAATGTTTAAGTGAAATTTAGAGCATGAAGACAAATATTAAAACTTTAAGATAGTAGGAATCTGTGGATAATCATGTTCCTGGACTTATGGAGACAGCTGTGTGCCCCAACAAGTCAGGATCAGCTGTTAGTTTGCAGTGAGGCAATTGAAACAGTCAAGTAATTGTGAGAAGCAGAAAAAGGAGATGTATCCAATGTCACCACACCGGAAAGGGACATTACATGGTTCCCTACCCCAAGCCTGTCTTCAGGGTCTTGAGTTGAGTTTTGAACAGAGGAGCAGGGTTGTGCACATACGTGCGGCTCTGGTCAGGGTGAGGTGCTGCTGCCGCTGACCATCGTTCTCTTTTCTGCAAGGCAGTCTAACCAACTGTGAATCTTTTTTTTTCTGAAAAGTTTCTCCTCTGGCTGGCCCAGGGTCTAGGCTTTCTCTTCTCCTAGCTTGAGAATCCTGGGGGAGTTTTGATTGCTTGGGGTTCACTGTTCCAGTAGTCCAGTAGCCAAAGCAAGGGGCACAAGTGTGTCTTTAGAGTAACTTCAGCCCCACAGGCTGGCTATAAGTACAGCTAGTACTTAGACTGAGCATTGGTTCCATGGAGACTGAAGGATACACAACTGTGGGGACTTCCAGGTCCAAACAGAGCCTTCCTGCAGAGGGCACCAGATGACCAGACAGTGGGACGTCCTGGGAAGGAGCTCTACTGACTGGACTCAACTGTGACAGCTGAAGATCAAGGAGGGACTTGTCTGTCTGTCTCTCCCTGCAGGCTCCATGCAGACAAAGCCTCAGCTCTCTACACACACTCTCTGTGTGGCAGCCATCTGGAGCTTCCAGGGTTCACGGAGGGTGAGGGGAGGCCGTCAGGAGTGTACAGACTCCGAGTTGTGGTAAACAGAACAAATAAGGACAATCACAATGGACTAAGCTAGTACTGGCAGTTTGCACTGATGCTCTTAGGAGGCAGAGAAGAGGAAACTAAGATTTTTATTTGGACAAGAATATTTATTCTTCTTAATTTATGTTAGAGGTACTGCACTCAGAGTCTATCTCCTACATATCTGGGGCCAACATGGAAGCCCAAATTAGGAATGAAAGCTGATACTGAAGTGAGTCTACAGAGAAATACAGATTCACCCATCTCCAACCTGAGCGTCTGTGTCTAACATTTATGTCAGATATGCAGTAGGTAAAAAGAGAGAGGTCAGAACCTTGAATATGCTGGCTCCCCGAGGCAAGGCCATGGGGTCCTAGGCCGAGCAGGACCTTGTGTAGACAAGCAGACTGCTGCAAGTAGGTGAGGTAGGTGAGGCTGGAGGAGAAGCAGCAGGCATGTGGGTGGGAAGGGCCCGTGTGCTCATCTCCGTGACCCTTCTTGCATCCTCTTCCACTGAACTATCACCAGGAGACTGAAGATGGGGGAGAAGCCACATGGAGTGCTCTGTGGAACCATTGAGAACACACATTCTTTTTCAAGTGGTCTGGCCTGGGCAAGGGCTCGTTTTCTTGTTTGCAGCAGTCAGCTCTCATCCATCTGTCTTTTAATACAACTTAGATCTCTCAGAGGTCATGTACAACCAGTGTCTGGAAACAGGGAGGAAAGCAGCGTGAAGCCTGCCTGCCCTGTGCGGATGATGGATCTCAAAGGAGCAGGCCAGGCACGGCCAGGCTGTGACGGAGCACGGAAGAGGACAGAGAACCCTGCTTGCAGATGATGGGTGAGCGTGACCTGAGGCAGGGAGGGAAGGCGTTAGTACTTTTTAGGAAGTTAGTGGGGTTGGTGCCGACATTGAGGACTTAGTGTCCACTCCTTGCAAGGTGGCCCACTGGGAGTGACAGGCAGCTTCCTGACCAGCTGACCCTGCAGGGTGATGTGAGGGCAGACTAGGGGATGTTCTATCCAGCCGCAGCCTGGATCCCTTCCTCAACAGATGAGGTATTGACCCTTCTCCAGTCAGGCTGCCAGTCTGTTCCGTTCCCTGACTGCTGCTCATCTGTAACTCCGGCAGCTGTCATCCATGTAGCCTCTGTCCTTTAGCTTCATGTTTTTACCCCCCTCTTCTGTTTCTCTTACATATAAACCATGGAATGCTGGGTCTGGAAAAGACAGAAACAAGCTAGGCATGCTGGCACACACCTGTAATGCCAGCACTTAGGAGGCCGAGGCAGAAGGATTGCTGTGAGTTTGAGGCCAGCATGGGCTTCATAGTAAGTTCCACTCTGGGCTATAGAGTGAAACCTTGCATAAATAATATAAATAAATTTTAAAATAAATAATCTTAACTTTTCATTTAAGAAAAGTAGAAACCAAGGCCCAGAGAAAATTACTGCCAGTGTTGTGTCATGCTTTAAAACAAAGTATTAGAACCTGGGTCTCTAGACTCTTATACTTTTTAATTGAAATTTTACATCTTCACCTCGTTATTCTATTTCCCCATGAACCTCTCCTTCCAACAAGCCCTGTTTTCATGTCCTCAGAAGCACTGGCGATTCTTCCAGAGGGCCAGGTTCTGTTCCCAGCACCCACATGGCAGCTCACAACCATCCATAACTCCTGTTCCAGGGGATCTAGCACCCTCTCTGGCCTCTGTGGGCACGAGGCACACACATGCATACATACATTCAGGCATAACACTTATATACATAAAATTAAAAAAAATTAAATTGGCTGCCTTATTACATCTGTTTCATAAGAGCCATAAGACATTAGCAGTAATTTTCTCTGGGCCTCAGTTCCTACTTTTATTAAATGGACAGTTAAGATTATCTATCTATCTATCTATCTATCTATCTATCTATCTATCTATCTATCTATCTAATCTATCATCTATCAATCCATCCATCCATCCATCCATCCATCCATCCATCCATCCATCCATCCATCCATCCATCCATGCATTCAGGGTCTCACTCCACAGCCCAGAGTGTCCTGGAACTTACTACAAAGCCCATGCTAGCCTCAAACTGACCAATCCTCCTGTGCTATATTGTAATGACGAGCTGCCAACAGACTGCTTTCTGCAAAGCACGTTTTCTTTCCTAAAAATTACTCTTACATTTGTTTATTTTGTATAGGAGCAAGAGGGCACATGCCATGGCACACATGTAGAAGTCCAATTCCTGGGATCAAATGCAGGTTGTCCAGCTTGGTAACACGTGCCTTTACGTGTAACTTTGCCATCCCTAGAACAGATTCTGGAGATCATGCCCAGCCTTCCATCTGAAGCCCCACCCACATCACTCAGAGAGGCACCACGACCTCTTGCTTAAGAGTGGTGCTTGCTCCACTGAGCCTCTGTTAATTTCCTAATACCTAGTGGTGTTCTGTAGAGCCCGTCTGATACATAAGCCCCCACAGCTCCCTCCTTAGCTCACCCACCTTTGGTCAGTTCTAGGCTTCTTATACGGTATCTTGTTACATGACTCTTTGTGACTCCACATTGGCAGCCAGAAGGATCTTTCTTACATATATCATTTTCATGCTTGAAGTGTCAATGACCATCAGGGTACAGCCTGAATTTGTTACTCACAGAAGGGTTTATTTGGACCCAAGCTCAGTTTGAGGGGCTGTAGTTTATCACCGTAGGGATGGCATGTGGTGAGTGGCTCTGTGGCAGTGGGAGCATGCAGCAGATGACTGCTCCAATCTCAGTGGACCAAGAAGCAAAAGGAAGTCAGTGGGCTGCACTGTACCCTCCAGGCTCAACCCCAGTGCCCATTTCCTCCAGCGAGACTTGGAGTCCCAAAGGTTTTACAATCTTCTAAAACAGGACCAAGTGGGTGCATTTCATATCCAAACTCCTTACATGGCAACCATGGCCCTTCATGACCATGATGCCTGTCCACCCTCTATTCCCTCCTGCCCATCACTGTCTACCCCCAGCCTGTACCAGAGGCCCTTCTGCTTCCTATTACCTTCTCAGGCATCCTCTAGTGCTTGGGCTGCTGGGGAAGCCCTTCCACCACGGTTCCATGGCCTCTACCCTTACCCCTTTAATTGAGCTTACCATATGGAGTGAGGTTGTCACTCATGAGATGGTGCTCTCCTTGAGGTGGGGAAGTCATGTCAGATTCAGTCCAGTCTGGCCATAGTAGGACTCACTAATTAAATACTCCACTGGCACCTCCTAAGGTGCCCTGCATGAAGAGCATAAGCAGCCAGGGAGGATTTGTGTTGAGACTGTTCTTGTTCGGCCATTAGCACGTGCTTTAGAGGGGACAGGGTGGATCATTAAAAGTCTAAAGCCTCCTAACTAGGAGACAGAATTCTTCAAATAAGTTTTCTCATTTTCTCTTTGCTTTTATAACACAATATTACTCATGCATATATTTTTAATCTAGGTTTAGCCTCTACTCTTTATAAAATATTCCTACAAAGAGGGATGGATATACTTGCACATTGGAGGTGGGCAAGATGTAGATGCTGTCCTCTGTGGGCTCCAGCAATGTTTCCATGGACACAGGAAAGTACTCTGGGTGCTGGAAGACCTGAATTCCAAGGTGGCCAGCTACTTATTCACTGTGGCTCCTAAGTAGTTTCTAGGGTGACTGTGACAAGAGCCTTTACTCAGGCTGCAACCCCCCCCCCCCCCCCCCCCCCGTGGGCAATACAGGGTTCATGTTCAAGTCTAAAGCTTCACAGCTTTTAAGAAATCTGGGAATAGACTGGCAAGTGTCTTATTTACATGTTTGAAATCGGGGGGGGGGGCATTAGTTTCTTATAAGTTCTACTTTAATAAAGCAGCTACCTTCTTCTCCTTCTTCTTCTTCTTCCTCCTCCTCATCTTCTTTGTGTGTGTGTGTGGTGCACACACATGTGCACATCCATGTGCAGGTGCACTTTTGTGTTGGGAGGCCAGTGGTCAACTGCAGGTACTGTTCTCAGTCACCATCTTAGGTGTGAGGCAGGGTCTCCCGCTGAACCTGGAACTTCCTATTTCTGCTTGGTTGGCTGGCTGGATGAGGCAGGGGGGCCCCCCGTCTTTGATCCTTAGCACTGTACTGATGTGTGCATGTGTCACTGGGTGCTGAGGAGCTGAACTCAGTCTCACGCTCCTGCAGCATGTACTTTACTACTGAGCCGTCTCCCCAGCCTGGCTGCTACCTTCTGAGCAAAGTTTAAGTATATAAGAAATAAAACAACAACTGTACTGCCCCAATGAATCTTGAAAATTTATTTGGGAGAATATCAGATATTGATCTTTTGCTTTATAGCTCATGATAATAATCAGAAAATATACATTTTGAAATGAAGTCAAATGAAAATAATTACATATAATACATATTACAGATTTCTTATTTATACATCAGCAAAGCAGTACTAAAAGCATATTTATGGCTCACAGTCAGCAAACATGGACACTTTCTGTCTAAAGCTGTAGGGACTCAAATCCTTCTAGGTCAGTGACAGACACTGAGGAATATACTGAAGGGCTATTACCATGTCTGGCTGTAAACCTGTATTTTTCACTCTTTCCCCTCCCCCCATATATATGCATATATTTATTGCCTTTTAGAGTTCTGCTGGTTTAATAGTATGCTAAATAGCCATCTGCAGCCATTTGGTTCCTAAAAATATATAAAATGCCCAGGAAGGAGTTCCTGCAGCTTTGCCGCCGCAGCCACTGACCTGGCGTCCAAGGTGCACTGGGAAATGTGAAGCAGCGTAACTAAATAAATACTGATGGGCTAAGTTCCTGACACACTAACAGCCTTCTCCTGGAACTTAAAAACACCAGAGCAGACAGTATGAACATGCAACTTAAAAACACTTACATGATACAAAAAGAATACTTATGAGCTGGCTTCACCACAGTATCAACTAATCAAGACAGGCTTGTGTTAGAGAGGGATACAGAGCGTCATTCAAACCTAGCTATAAATTAAGGCCTAATCTGTCGAAGGCAATGTTCAACACTAACTGCCTGCCCCCGTCCATGCCTGAAATCAGGTGTCTGTCCTTGTCCATCTGTTAAAGTCCTAACTTGGAAAGGTATTCCTTGACATACGAGTTATTTCTGAAGACCTCTTTGCTCTTACAAATGAAGCTGTGTCACCAGAGGACTGCACTTTATCTTGGCTCTGGGAGCAGTGCTGATCTATCGGTCTATGTCACCACACTCCATATCTCATACCACGAGCTGTGTCTTTACTGTACAGACCAGGCTGGAAATAGCTCTCTTTTATAACTGATTTCAACTATAGGAGCTGCTGAACTGCCCATCGATAACTAACTGGGCATTCAGAGGTCAACCAACACCAACTGAAGCCTCATATATAAAATACTCGCTGTTCACTGAGACAAAAAAGGAACGTTAACAGCCAAAATATAAAGGAAAAGAAAACATAAAACACACACACACACACACAAACTGAGGTAACCCACTGTGGGTGATTCTCTGAGAATGAGGATGTTCTGGAGGTCAAACAGACCAGTGATATTCAAATTAAGTCACTGGTAAGAATAAAACTTGGAATATATTTAATACCTGTAGAAAAACTGCATAATATAACCTGCAGTACTGATTAAAAAGACAGAAAAATTTGTGATCTAATTTACTATTTAGAACCTGGATATTTATTTCCCCATATGCAAAATGTTACATTTGGTATTTTTTGAGTCCCATTGCCCACACCCCTCTGAGATGTGGCCAAAGACAGGGCTCTTAAGCCGATTCATTTGTAGTCACAATAGGTAAAAAGTCACAATAGACTAAAATATTTTCAGATGTTTCTACAGAAATTAATTGTTTTCCCTAGCTAAAAAAGATTTAGAAAATATTCGACAGTGGTGTGCTTGCGGAAGTCCTGTTAACTGGTGACGAAGCGCAGCTGCTCAGCCTGTTTGTGAACTCACGTGGCCACACCCCACCCGTCTGGGAGGCGGTGTTGTGTGTAATTAGGCCCATGGAGAGGAGCTGGCAGCTTCAGAGTTCTGAGGTTGTTACAGATGTTAACTGTGACACTGGTGGAGGGCCAGGACTGCAGGGAGCTGGTGGGACGTGCCACCTGCTTTGGAGTTCCTAGTTACACCGGCAGTTCACAACCACCACGTGAGCTGAGCACTGTGCGGCCCTGCCAGGTGTGCCAAGGAATCTGCAGG
Source organism: Peromyscus eremicus (assembly GCF_949786415.1). Taxonomy (NCBI): domain Eukaryota; kingdom Metazoa; phylum Chordata; class Mammalia; order Rodentia; family Cricetidae; genus Peromyscus; species Peromyscus eremicus. The sequence continues at coordinate 153,650,088 of NC_081418.1, read as the reverse complement.
TCCTTTCCTTTCTTTTTTGAGACAGGGTCTCATACTAGACCCCATGCTATTCTAGAACTTGTCGTAGAACTTAGGATGGCCTGGGTCTTCTGACAACTCTCCTGCCTCAGTCTCCTGAGTGCTGGGATAATAGTCATGAACCACCATGCCCACCTTTGTCTCTAATTAATCATCGTAGAGCTTAACACACCTGTGGTTAGCATTTGGCTTTAAATCGAAGACAATCCATTTGTACACTGTTTTTCTTTGTGATCAAGGTTTAATTTAGCTGATCAATGACTCAGGATAGGAGAGTCTGAGAATAAGGCATGTACTGGGCATATGGAGTCACCACTGTCACAAAGAGCTACACATTACTTTGAATTATCATTTTTAAATATACAGTGATAGGAAACAATTGTTACAAATCTGGAGCAGATGTGTACAGGCCGTGCTTCCTTCTCCAGTTATCTGCAAAGCAGTAATGGCAAGATCAACTCGGGAAGTCCCGAGACAGCACTTTAGTTGAGGTCTGCTATTTATTTATGTGGGAAGAGGCAACACTCATGGCTTTTGGTTCTCGAGAAGCATCTACTATTTCACAGCCATTCTTACGTCTTCTCTATGGAAACCTAAATAAAGCAGCATTCTCTGCTTCATTACACATTCATTAAACAACCAATAAGTCGGATGAATTCCAACACCCAGAGTTGCCTTCAGTGTTATCAAGGCATTGCCATATTAGTCCACTTCTATTTGATCGCATGTAAGTAGAACAGAGAATATATTCTCTTTAGAATTGGAAGCTACTTTCAGTTTCAGATGTAAGTCTTAGTTACATTGTGCCAAATGTGCTCAGAGAGAAGGTAAACGGCTGCAAGGCATCTATCTGACAGCATGTCTAAATATTACCTGTGAATGAGGCTAAGTCACTGCTCATGAGAAAAGTATTGACTCTTTTTTTTTTTACTTAATACACAAAATGATAGAAATATAAATGGAGACTAATATCCTATAAAGTCAAACTTAAAAATAAAAACATACTCTGAATTTAACTTTATTTCCTTGGTAAAAAAATACCCAACTGCAGTGTTCTCTACTTTGGACTCTGTGACTAGAGAAAATGCACAGCCCACGTTTTAAATCACGGCATGCAGCACCTACCCCTGCTCTGCATGGCATGACTACAGAGGAGGTGGGTTGTTCTGGAATATATCACATGACTCCCAAAGTACAGCAACCCGATCCTCAGAGCTCTCTCCATGGGAGGCAGTAAGGCAGGAAGACCCAGAGTGTGTCAGGAAACCATGGACAGCCGTCAGCTGGCTGCTGGCAGTCTATGACCACAAACATTTTACATGAACAATTTACCCCATTAAAGTGTTTCTGTGATGTTATGTGGTAATTTATGTTTGGAAATACTGTAAAGAAACCATTAACTTCCAGACCAGAAAGAAAGCTGAATTACCTCACTTAAGCAAGGGTGAGGAGAGAGAGGCTCAGCGTTAATTTAAGTGCAGTGGTTCCGTTGGAGTCAGTCTGGATGGCGAAGCGCCCCACGAGGCTGTTTAGCTAGGCCAGAGCAAAGCTCGGATGGAGTCTGCCAACATGCACAGTCAGAATCCCACAATATTTAACATAATTAAGTCACAGGGTAAGGATTAATAAAATATTAAACAGCAACATTCATACATCAATCGGTTACATGGAATAAATTAAACTAAACAGTTACATAACTTTACTCTTAATTCAGGGTTTATTCATGTATAAACATAGATTAATACTTTCCTAATGTTCTCAGAACACTACAAATAAAAAACGAAGGCTTTGCATTTCAGCTGCTGGACAACATGTCAATACTGCGAAGTGTGAACAGGCTCCTCCGTGTTCAGCATCAGTGCACAGGCTCCAAGGGGCTTGCAGTCAGGAGAGGAGACAGTGGCTTGGGAACAGACCGTCTGTTCAGTTGGCACAAACTGAAAGATTTTATTGTCCTTGGTACCTTGGCTGGATCCATCCCCTGAAGACAATGTTATACATAGATGCCCTCAGGATTAAATCCAGAAGAGATGGGGTTCTGCAGAATACGAAGATTACTGGGGAGCTGCCGTGATGAACCAGGTCGCTTTAGGGACCCAGACTGGAATGGTGCCTCTAAACAGGAAACAGACAGTCATCTGGTGAATTGGCTAACTAGAAAACTCATTAACTTCCTGCCCCAAAAAACTAGAGAGAGAAGACTATACTGGTAACTGCAGCCGGAGGTGAGGGAAGGAGAAGGCAGGGCTCTGGGAAGGAGGAGAGGGCAGGGCTCTGGGAAGGAGGAGAGGGCAGGGCTCTGGGAAGGAGGAGAGGGCAGGGCTCTGGGAAGGAGGAGAGGGCAGGGCTCTGGGAAGGAGGAGAGGGCAGGTGCTTTGGGAAGGAGGAGAGGGCAGGGCTCTGGGAAGGAGGAGAGGGCAGGGCTCTGGGAAGGAGGAGAGGGCAGGGCTCTGGGAAGGAGGAGAGGGCAGGGCTCTGGGAAGGAGGAGAGGGCAGGGCTCTGGGAAGGAGGAGAGGGCAGGGCTCTGGGAAGGAGGAGAGGGCAGGTGCTTTGGGAAGGAGGAGAGGGCAGGGCTCTGGGAAGGAGGAGAGGGCAGGGCTCTGGGAAGGAGGAGAGGGCAGGTGCTCTGGCCATGAACCAGTTCCCAAAGACCAGAGGGCTTTGCCCTGCTGCTTCTCCCAGTTGCTGAGGCCACAGAACACAGATGGGAAGTTTCAACTACAGAACAGGTGAGTGACAAAGACTCAGAAGAGGAGGGGAACTGGGAGAAGCTAGGATGCAAATTAACATGGCCCACATTCATATTTATTTTTATACTTTGGTTAGCATTTAAAAATAAACAATATGACCATCCAAGTAAACAGATTCCCCAAATGTTACTGATGTCTTCAGAAACAAGAAGGATGCCACTGCAGGTGACATCAGGGTGAAAGGGGAAGGCCTTACCTGTCTCTATGTCTGCCTGGGAGGCCTCTATTTCAGTGGGCTCAGCTGGCAACACGGTGACCTTTGTCCCTGTCTGCTGGATGAACTGCTGGAGATTGACTTGACGTAGCTCTTTGGTCAACTGCTCCAGCTCCTGTTCCTTGTCCTGGTTGGAAGACACCAGCTATTCTGTAACTGGGCTGTGTGCATGGGGCTGCCTTTGGGACAGACCACTGCGATGGGGGTGGGAGGGGGTGGGAGATGGGGCCTGCTTTCAGAACTCCCTGACACACTTGGTTTGTGTGGACACAGTGGCCGAAGAGGGTACTGCCCATCCTCTTAGACATGAGGCTTCCCTTCTGGATGTTGCCATGTACTTATAAAATAAATGTATGGTCTGAACTTGTCATCAAAAGGTACTAGTTTCTATAGACCTCAGCACTACAACAATCTTGCTGATCTTTTCACAAATTCCCCTCTTAGATACTTTATAACTTTATAACTACTACAAATGAATTTGGTTCATAAGTTAAGAGTTCTTAGTTTTGATAAGATGTTGGAGTTGAATCTACTAATATTTATTTTATAACATGAGGAAAGCAGGATTCTCATGAAATTCTCAGTCTAAGGTTCTTACATCTACCACAGACAGGCCTGAGCTACAGAGCCCTCTCTAGGTCCTTGACTTAAACTTGCCCTTACACGGATGAGGTGCCCTGCTCACGGAGGTGCCCTTACCTGTAAGCGCTTGGTAGCCTGCCCCAGAGACCTCTCTACAGCTCTAATGCCGTTCTCCAGCCTCAGGCTCTGCTGCCCTTGGAGGTCCATCTCCCCCTTGACCTTTTCAATCTTTCCTTTCACCTCCTCCTCGTTGACTTGTGCCTCCTGAACTTCCCGGTGCAGCTTCTCTGCTTCGAGACCACTTTCCATAGAGTGGATCTGTGCCAGGTAGTCCTTCAGCTTGCTGTCACAGTCTGTGACTTTCTGCCGTATCTCTTCGAGCTGGTCCTGGAGCTGCTTCTCATTTTCTTGTTCTATCTGTAGTTCATTTTCCCAAAACTCCTCCTCCTCGATCTCCACATCATTCCTTTTGATCTTTTGCTCCAGACGGACAATTTCCTCTTCCAGGCTGGAACTGTATTTTTGCTCCCAGAATCGTATCTCTAGTTCACTGGACTCCAGCTGCTGCTCAATGGCCTGCAGCTTATCTGTCTGCAGCCGGATCAGCCTCCTCAGCTCTTCTGCTGTGGCTCTGCAGTTACTCAGCACCTTCTGCCTAAATTCAGTTTCTTTACCTTTTCCAAAAATGTCCATCAGCCCTTTGGCACCTCCTGTGAACGTCAGGGACTTCCTTTTAGGTTCTCTTCTCTTGATTGACTTGTCTACCTGAGGCCGCAGTTTGGCTAAGGGGGGCAAGCTCTGTCGGTACAAAGTTCTTTCAGGAATCCGGGCCACACTGTCTGAGGTGGGGCGCTCACTGAGGGATGGCCCAGTCCGACGCAAGATGAGCTGTACGTCACTAGCATACTGCCCCCACTTGTTTAAGGATATGATGGGGTTTTCATGTGGTGCCAAGTGCCTCTCAGTATCTCTCCATTTCTCTATGAGGGTGTACCTTCCAGTTCGACCTAGACAGAAAAGATCAGAGCACACTGTCACAGTGGGACAGGTAATGATAAATAATGCAACAGACAATAACTCCTGACAACTGTTCTTGGGCAACATCAAAAGAGAGTCCAGGTCCTCTAACAGCTTGAGAAAACACAAGATCTCTAAAAGCTGTAAGAGCATGCTGTTCAGATATGAATTGCGAGTACACTCTGACTTGTTAGAAATTCCACTTTGTATTTCCCCTGACGAAGAATTTTATACTCTGGTCAAATATCTACATGTTCAGAACTTCTGGGGAGAGACTGAACCAAGAAAAACATTGGGAATACTTCCCCCACAGCAAAGAAAGGAGGGTCCCAGAAGTTAACCAGAGCTTCTAAAGCGGCACAGATTGTCACTGTGTGGTGGAGAACCTGCCCCAGTTCACTGCAGTGCCTAGGCCTTGGGGCTCCCTGAGTGCTTGGCTGGCCTACAGCTCACACAGCTGAAGCTGCCCAGTAAAGATGGCCCTTCCAAACAGCTTCCTGTGAAAAGGGGAGTCTGAAGAGAAGTTTGGTTTAATCTTAATAATAATAGTTTCAAAGGTTCTTCTTTAAAAAAAAAAAAAGCAAAATTTAGATTTTACTATTAGAGACAAAACAGTAAAATCATTTAAATAAAAAATATGCTTTACCTGCTAATTACAGAATTGAAATAAACTTTCAAAAAACAACATAGGGTCAGAAAGAGGGCTCAGTGGGTAAAAATGATTGTCACCAAGTCCAGTGATCCCTGGGACACACATGGTGGAAACAAAGAACTGATTCCTGAGAATTTTTTTTTCTGGCCTCCACATGTGAGCTTTGGTATATTTCTGCCCCCATCCAAATAAATATAATGCAAAAAAAAAAAAAAAAGACAATGTAATGTTATAGGTGTGAAAACATTTCATAAACATTTTCATTTAAGGTGGGTGCTATTTTGAGTTTGTTAAACATGTACCTCAGGGGCTGAGAATAGACATCAGTCAGTAAAACACGGGCCGATAAACATGAGCACCTAAGCTCGAAGCCCAGAACCCACAAAAAACGTCAGGGACAACAGGTCACACCTGTGATCCCTGTGGGATCTGGGGCAGTGAAAGACTGTCTCAAATAGAAAGGTACATGCAGGCAACACACACATATGTATATCTGCAACATGTACAAAGAAAGCGAACATCAGTAGTCACTGTCCTAAAAAGAAACTCTGCCATCTAGCAATCAGAGCGGCATAGGAAACATCAGCAGGAGCTGCTGACAAACAGTGGTATTTTCTCCATTACTGGATCAATACATGGGCATCTGGATGTGTGGATATGAACTCCCCCAGCAATTCAGAAGCAGAACGTAAGAATGCCGAAACTGACATAGCTTGAATGTCTACAGTTTGTTTACCCATCCAGTTATCTATGGCACTGACAGTCTAAGCTGTTTGTTTAATAAATGTGACACAATAAATAAATAAATAACTACTGCTGTGGGATGGTCTGTATGTCAAGTGTGTTGCTGATTGGTCAATAAATAAATCACTGATTGGCCAGTGGCCAGGCAGGAAGTATAGGCGGGACAAGGAGGAGAATAAAGCTGGGAAGTGGAAGGCTGAGTCAGAGAGACACTGCCAGCCGCCACGATGACAAACAGCATGTGAAGATGCCGGTAAGCCACGAGCCACATGGCAAGGTATAGATTTATAGAAATGGATTAATTTAAGCTGTAAGGACAGTTAGCAAGAAGCCTGCCACGGCCATACAGTTTGTAAGCAATATAAGTCTCTGTGTTTACTTGGTTGGGTCTGAGCGGCTGTGGGACTGGCGGGTGACAGAAATTTGTCCTGACTGTGGGCCAGGCAGGAAAACTCTAGTTACAAAATACATAAATGCAAAGAAAACACTGATTATAGTTTTAAATAGTCTCATGGCAGACAGGAAGCAGCTGCAGGGTCACCAGTGGAGTCACTCCTCAGATGAGCTCCGCATTCAATTAAGTATTTGATAAAAAAAAAAAAAAAGGCTTTTTAGGCCAAATTTGAAATAACACCATACAACATCTACATTCAAGTTTCAGCTTCTCAAAGCAGGCCCTGAATTGAGTTATTGAGAAAGGAAAACTAGGGTAGTCAGTTTAGTTAAAACATTTGTTCACAGGTTAAGTACATTCTTCATTCTAAATGAAGAAACACACATCCGGTGAGTAGGACATGTTTTCTCCATGGAACTCTCTGCAGATATGTGGTTAGCACACAAAAAGATGCAGCTGTGGTACCTGCTCAGGTAGTGTGACCTTTGTAGACTTTTTTTCTAGGCATGCTGGTGTGAGTCTATTACCCTGCACTTGAATGGCCAGAAAGGAGGGTTGCCACAGGTCAAGGCCAGCCTGGTCTACAAATAGTGAGACCTCCTCTTTAAAAACTTCTCGTGGGACTCCTAACAGTGGGAGCAGGGGCTCTCTCTGACTTTTGCTGGTTTTTGGAACCCTGCTCCTCATACTGGGTCACCTTGCCAAGCCTTATTACAGGGCGAGGTGCTTAGTCTTACTACAACCTGATGTGCCATGTTTTGTCCATAACCATGGGAGGCCTGCCCTTTTCTGAACAGAAGTGGAGGAGAAGAGGATAGGGGTGCAGAGGGGAGATGGGGGAGGGACTGAGAGGAGAAGAGGAAGGGGAAACTATGGTCAGGATGTAAAATAAAGGAAAAAAAAACAACACCATTCAGGGAAAATTTTGAGTTGATGTCTTAATCTTCACTGAATCCTGACTTGTTTCAATCCAACAGATCATGAGAGGTTCTTGAAAGAAACACTGAGTATGTTGGCAGAAAAGGAAATGCTCTAACTTCCCCTTCCACAAGCGCAGTCTTGGGTGGAAGGTGTTTCCCCGATGGAGGTCCAGCACTTCCAGCACTGCTTTCACACAGTGCAGCACAGACAGTTAGCGTTTAGCAGACCTGCCACAGTGCAGGTGTGCTGGCAACAAGTGACCTATCTCAGTCCCGCACTGACCTGACATGCCTCGGACATAAACTGTTGACGAGGAGCTCGGGACAACGAGGAACTGAGCACCTAGCAAGGTGCAGGATGCAATTTCCTCTTAATCGTGTTTGCTAAATAGCAGATTTATAATGCAAACAGACACTATGAACATTACTTGGTTTAGGGAGAGGTTTATGCCCTCATTGTGTTCCAAAAAAATCTAAAGTAACGAATAAGTATGTATAAACTCTGATAAAATCCCTCCCTCCCTCCCTCCCCACTCCCTTCTGCATCCCATGCACTCCTATTACCTGGATGTTCTGCTTGGGCATCTTAGGCCAAAAACTACAGCTGAACCCTCTGAAACTGTGAACCAAATATCCTCTAATTTAACTTTCACGTGTTTTTATCAAGATGCTGAGAAGCCAACTCATGCACACAGCATCACCACACCCCACAAGTACCAAGCACCTTTTTTTTTTGACTTGACATATTTGACTTACCTATAGCTTGGGCTAAGGCTATTACAACCTCCTGGCAAGTTGTGACTTCAGTGACCCCACAAACAATCCTCTGAACTCCATCCACCCATACTTTAAGTTCCATGGTGCACTTGCCGGTTACCCAGAGGCCCTGGCAGTGGTCATCAGGATTTCAGGTCATGGCTCTGGCTTTGGAAACACAGAGAAGGCAGAATCTGCATTAGCTTACAAAAAAAAAAAAAGAAAGAAAGAAAAGAAAGAAAGAAAAAAGAAAAGAAAAAAAAAGGTAAAACATCGTTTTTTAAATAAAGAAAACTTTCCCCTATATTATGTGAACTATAGCATGACACCCAATATCCCACTGTGGTAAAGTCCAGGCCTACTTTATGGACCAGAACTCTGCAGGGTAAGTGGCTCCTATCGCGTGCCCCACCCCTGATTTACTCTCATAGTAACTTTTAACTGTGTCCCAGATCTAAAGACTTATCTACTTGCTCAGTGTCATGCTGGTGTTCTGCCTTTCTCTTCTCAATTTGTTCATTAGCATAATGTCAGAGATTTTTTAAGTTCCTATCATTTTGAAGCATGAATGAGTAAACCATTTTAAACATACTTGCTATGCTATCCTACTGACCAGTGTGCATGCTTGTACCAGTCACATTCCCCCGGGGACCAGTGTGCATCTGTGTGGCAGTCACACTCTCCTGGGGACCAGTGTGCATCCGTGTGCCAGTCACATTCCCCTGGCTTTCCCAGGCCTCTCTGAGCTGCTTATACCAGGGCTATAAAAACCAACTGTCAGCCGGGTGGTGGTGGCGCACGCCTTTAATCCCAGCACTTGGGAGGCAGAGACAGGCGGATCTCTGTGAGTTCGAGGCCAGCCTGGTCTACAGAGCTAGTTCAGGACAGGCTCCAAAGCTACAGAGAAACCCTGTCTCGAAAAAACAAAAACAAAAACAAAAAAAAAACCCCAGCTGTCATGATAGAACTCTCATCCAGTGACTGGTGGAAGCAGATGCAGAGATCCACGGCCAAACCCTAGGTGGAGCTCCAGGAGTCCAATCGGCGAGAGGGAGGAGGGATTATATGAGCGAGAGATATTGAGACCATGATTGGAAAAAGCACAGGGACAAATAGCCAAACTAGCAGAAACACATGAACTGTGAACCAATAGCTGAGGAGCCCCCATGGAACTGGATCAGGCCCCCTGGATAAGTGAGACAGTTGATGAGCCTGAACTGTTTAGGAGGCCCCCAGGCAGTGGAACTGGGACCTGTCCTTGGTGCATGGGCTGGCTTTTTAGAACCTAGGGCCTATGCTAAGACACTTTGCTCAGCCTTGGTGTAGGGAGGAGGGGACTGGACCTATCTCAACTCAATCTACCAGGCTTGGCTGACTCCCCAGGGAAGACCTTGCCTTGGAGGAGTTGGGAATGGGGGGTGGGTTGCGGGGGAAGGCTGGGGGTGGGAGGAGGGAGGACAGGGGATTCCGTGGCTGATATGTAAAATTAAATTAATTATAAAATAAAAATATTTAGAAAAAAAAAACAGCTGAAAGAAATCATTCCCTCATGCATATCTGTCTTTTTCTCACTGCTGGTTTCCTGATTTCATTAAGTCAGAAGAGTTTCACCCCCAACAATATAAAACACACCCTTCCCGGTGTTCACTGTTTACCCAGTCCTTTAAAAACAATATGGCCACCTTATGTGCCAGTCAGAAGACTTTACTTAACCAAGTACACTGAACTCTTCCACTAACTGCACACATCATCTTGCTGAAGTCAGTCCCACATGCTCTCTCTCTTCGTGTGGTAGGGCTACACACTCAGCCGGTTTACTGTTCACTGTCTTGTGGTCCGTCTTGATTTTAAAGGAGAATGATAGGCTTAGGAGAGGTAATCAACACTGATTTAATTAGGTGATCACTTGGATTAGTTTTAAGGTTTTTAACAGCGCTGTCATTTTAGAATTAACAACATTAAAAATCTTACTCAAAACTCTAGACACCCACCACTCCTCATGCAACCCCCCTTCACAAGACACCCCCATTCACCCAAAAAAGAATTCCTGGTATTCTTTCTCTGGATAAAATTCAGGTATTGAAAATTATCAGACATGACATACTCCTCTGTTAAAGGCTCTGAACTGAAGCCTAGTTGATAACTATTTATTTTCCATTGAAAACCTTAGTCTTGAGAAAGCTTTGGATCTCACTGAAATCCTCTCCTTCCAAAGAAACCCGCCATGGGGACCCTCAGGCTCTAAGATGACCACTCACAGTTTTAAGTCCATCATGTATGGAGGTAACATCACAGTATGGCCCAATAGTGGGTCCCCAGAGTTCACGTCCCCTTTGACTGCAATGACCAACTATCCCCAGTGCCTCCTTTCTGTGATTTTTCACTCTCAGGCACATCACCACCGATTTTCCCATCTGGGTGAGAATTGTTTGAACTTTTAATCACTAAGGACTGCGATGAACACAAACACATGCACATCCATTCTCAGAGACACTGCTCATCACGCAAACTCACAGAGTTCTCATACTCTGAGCAGAGGCCTCTTACCAGCCTTTGAGGTTTTGTTCTTTCACACCTGGAGACGAAGACATGTGTAGGTGAACACAGCTTCTTCAGGTTTGGGGCTACACTGTAATCATCTCAGCTCCCTAAACATCGCTGTATTATTTGCAAACTTACCTGAAGAGCCGGTCTCTCGATCTTCCTAGCAGAAGCCCCCAGCACACCTCTCCAGGAGCTGAAACCTGAAGTGGCCCCCACATCTTCTGAAGTCCAGACCCCCAGCTCTATGCCCCGTCCCCAGACTTGACAACAGGGGAAATCAGAAGGCCTACACTGTGGCTGCATGCAGGTGAGTGGTCACTGGTGTCTGGGTACCCAGGAAGAAAATGATGTGGACATCCCAGGTAGAATTTGGAATGGGCACAGTGACACAGTCAGTCCTCCGACCGACAGCACTAACACACCTGAGTGCCTGTTTTTCTTACAAGGTATCTACATTTGCAATTGTAGCATCTTAGTGTGGTGGTATTGTGTTCCCCAAAATATTGTGCACCCTAATAAACTTATCTGGGGTCAGAGAAGAGAACAGCCACAATATTAAACATAGAGGTTAGGCAGTGGTAGCACACGCCTTTAATCCTAGCATTCCAGAGGCAGAAATCCGTCCGGATCTCTGTGAGTTCAAGGCCACATTGGAAACAGCCAGGCTTGGTGACACACGCCTTTAATCCCAGGGAGTGATGGTAGAAGGCAGAAAGATATATAAGGTGTGAGGACCAGAAACTAGAAGCATTTGGTTGGTTAAGCTTTTAGGCTTTTGAGCAGCAGTTCAGCTGAGATTCATTCTGGATGAGGACTCAGAGGCTTCCAGTCTGAGGAAACAGGATCAGCTGAGGAATTGGCAAGGTGAGGTGGCTGTGGTTTGTTCTGCTTCTCTGATCTTCAAGCATTCACCCTAATACCTGGCCCTGGGTTTGATTTTATTAATAAGACCTTCTAAGATTCCTGCTACATCTGAGTTTTGGTAGGGCCTGTGGCTGATCTACATGGACTCAGGAGGGTATGAAGACGGTTCACAGAAGTGTTCTTTAGCTACAGACCACTGATTGTTGAAGATGCCTTCTGTGATCAAGTGCCTACATGTGTGGAGGCGTCTCACCAGAGCAAGCTTTCGTACTGGGCACAGGGACTCATGACACCTGCAGAGAACAGTGATGCTAGAACCCAGCACTGGTGTTCTGACAGTCACCTGCAGATGGCCATGAGCAGCACAGGGACGTCTGAGCTGCTGCAGACACATCCCCAGCAGACTGCACCAGGAACCACCGGCCTCTCACTTGTCAACTCCTAGACTGGCATTAAGCACCCTTTCTCAGCCACCTTGCTGAATGCTGTTTAGTACTTCCTGTGTTCCTGTTTCCCTGCTTGAACTGCCCCTCCCCCCAGGCCCAGCATGATGAGCTATCTAGAGTCTGACACCAAACAGATACTTGGTATTAATGTAGCAGGATGCAGGCTGAGTGTTTTTAACTACAGCATCTAAAATATGTGTTGATCACAAACTGTTGTGACAGAGGTTCACAGGACACTGAGCCTAGAAAAATGGCGCTTCCTAGGTGAGTGTTCACACAGAGCTCAGTGCTGTGTATTCACATAGACAGCATCTTTGTGATAACTACTGAGCAAATGTAACTCCTGGGACACAGAAGCAAGCACAGCAGGAGCATACGCCAAGCTTGGGCCATTAACCAAAGATAAAGGTGCTAATGTCCCACAATAGAGAACCGGGATAACTCATATTAAATGCAAATCAACAATTGGGTATGGGGAAGTTGCTAATATTTTCACTACCGTGACAGAAAACCCGCAGTAAGCAACTTAAGAGAGTTAAGGATTTACTCTGTTTAGGTCCATCATGGAAGGCGTGGAGGCTTCATGGGAGCTCATGTGTGAGGCAGCCTGCTCACATCTCAATGGATCAGGAACTCTAGGGTAAAAATGGAACTGGCAAATAATCCTTAAACCCTGCCCCTATGGCCCCACAGCTGCTTGTTAGGGCTCATGTCAAAGGTTCCATAATCGTTCAGAGCAGTACTACCGGCTGAGGACCAGGTGTTCAAACACCCTGTGGGCAACATTTCACATTCAAACCACAGAAATGCCCCTAAAACATCCTGCTGAAATAGGCCACAGGCTACAGTCTTGTGAAAACTATGCCTGCATATAAAATGGAAATGTGCCCCAGCTCTTTAAGGCATGGAGGCCCCTAGAAATGGTAATGAATACACTACAGCTTTGCTTGGAGGGGATCAGCTTTCCCTCATCATCTGGAAGGTCTTCACTGCCATTACCTACCTCTTCTACAGTCAGGCTCTATAGTTCAGAATGATTAATATGGTCAAATATTACAAGCTCAAGTGACTTCTGAATTATGAATTCAAGTTATTTCTGTACATGGAAATGAAAATTCTATCTTTCAAAAATTAGAAACTTCTATTATACAGAAAGTCATCAGCAATGAAAAATTTTGGAAAAATAAGACCATTGAAAACAAGGGACATCTTAGGTTATTGTATCAGGTATCTAAGAACAGCCAACAACCTTAAATTTTTAAAGGATTCATATTTAAAATTTTGATCATATTTAGTATGAAATATTTGAGTCCAGATAAAGTTATCGGCATAAAAATATCAATCCTTCTATTAAGAAGGGCCGTTTCCTCTTAAAGTTTTTTTTTTTTTTTTTGGTTTTTCGAGACAGGGTTTCCCTGTGTAGCTTTGTGCCTTTCCTGGAACTCACTTGGTAGCCCAGGCTGGCCTCGAACTCACAGAGATCCACCTGGCTCTGCCTCCCGAGTGCTGGGATTAAAGGCGTGCGCCACCACTGCCCGGCTCCTCTTAAAGTTTAAAAGGAGTTTCTAGTACATTTAGAGTGTGTGTGTGTGTGTGTGTGTGTGTGTGTCTGTCTGTCTGTCTGTCTGTCTGTCTGTGGGAGTACATAGGTGTGGAGGTGAAAGGACAGCTTGTAGGAAATGGTTCTCTTTTCTGTCGTAGGTCCCAGAGACAGACTCAGGCTGGAAGGCTCGCAGCAGGCTCCTTCACCTGCTGAGCCATCTTGATGACCCCTTCCTTAACTTTTCTCATGAATGTAACCAGTAACGAGTTTTTAATTTTATCTCTTATTTTGGTACTATGAAGGTCATTTTCTTTTTTTCCAAGCTCAACCTGGATAGTGTACGAATACATCCATTTTCCTAAGCCATACACGACCCCCATAGCCACACTAGGATTAACTCCATACCCAGTGGTGGTAACCAGCAGCTCAGGGCTTAAGAAGGATTGCTGCTCTATCATGAAGGCCGGAGTTTGGATCCTTGCACCATGGTAGACAGCTTGCAAATGTCTGTAATCCAATGCCTTGTTCTGGCCTCCCATGGGCACCTGAGTACATATTTGTGCATATACTCACTCTTATAGATAGGCAGACACACACACACACACAATTGTTTTTAAATGGGTAAAATTTTGCTTCTTAACTAGGCTTTAAATACAAATGCAGAATTTCCATGTAATAACTATAATTCAAAAATGAGCAAAATCTTTACATTTATCCATATATTATCCATTAGATAAAGATGTTTCCAATAACTGAGGCTGGTCTCCAAAATCAGCTCTGCTTACAGGTCTCTTTCTACATATACTGACAAACTAAGTAGTTCATTATTCCCAGCCACCCCGAGTTACCTTTTGGAAATCATCTAATACCCCAAAGGAACACAAGAACCACCGTTAGCCTGGACTCTTTTCTGGCTGACAGAGCACTGCCACAGCAAGTGTGGGACTGTGAGCCCGACATCAACCCTGAAGAAGGCAGCAGCAGAAGAAAACAGCACAGTGGTCACATCCCTCCACACGATGGAAACAAAGCAGGCCACACTCAGGAGCACACACGGGCTTAGCCACAGCCTCCAGTGTGAGCTCACTGGAAGCAGTTCTCCACAGCCCCCACCTCTCTGGGGCACAGGATGCCACTGCTTTCAGCACAGGTAGCATTTCCCGCCTCCTCCCTTTCCTCCATACTCCAGCCTTGCTATCCCCACCCCTCAGATCACTAACCTATCAGCGAATGCCCCAGACAGTTGGCTCTCCTGGCTGAAGGCCTGGACTGGAGGAAGCTAGGGCTCTTCATGGGGTGTTTCCTCCAGGCACATGGAGGACGCTGTGGTCGTCTATTACATTTGTATTACTCCACGACACGTCAGAGACAGGCCAACTTTCTAAACAAAGGAGGTTTAGTTAGGACAAGATCAGGTAGTCCATGAGTTTGCCCTCTGGTGAGGTGATGGAAAGCACCACATAAAGACAAGAGCCAGGCAGATGGGCAGCAAGGATGCCAGATGGGGCTGGGCCCTGGTCCGAGTGCTTTAAACAACCCTATTGCCAAAAATACCGGGGTCCTGGGAGGAACACCTTGTTTCCTTTAGAGGGCATCTCAACTGTGCCCCATCTCTTAAAGGTCCAGAGTCTCCCATCATGGCAACCCAAGGAACCAGGCTTCCAGCATACAAGTCTTTGGGGAACATGAAAATCACATCCCAGAGCCACAGTGGCTCAGAGTTCACTGAAACCAACTGGGAAAGGACCAGAGCAATGTACAGTACCAAATGGCACTGCTGTACATATATCACAGAGCAGTGGCCAGCACAGAGATGTCAAGCAGGGTATTTCTCTAAAGAGTCAGGGGTAGAGCATTAGCATAAGAAAGCCACACATGGCTGCTGCTGATTTCCACACTGTTTGGTTTTACTGGTACAAACTTTTTTTTCCCCTTTAAATTGCAAAGTTTTTGTCTTAAATTTTCATATTTTTATTTTATGTGCATTGGTGTTTTGTCATGGCTGTCAGGTCTCCTTGAACTGGAATTATAGACAGTTTGTGAGCTGCCATGTGGGTGCTGGGAATTGAACCTGGGTCCTCTGGAAGAGCAGCCAGTGCTCTTAACCACTGAGCCATCTCTCTAGCCCCTGCACAAAAATTCTGAAATAAAAAAAATATAAAAATAATGGACTATTAGGACCCATCTCTGCAGTAGTAGTATTAAAGGGAGCATGAGAAGCCATCTGTCTGTCAGGTCCCAGGATGCTCTACGTCCCTAGAGACAGTGTGAGTGGGCAGCCCCTCCACTGCTGCTTGCACCCTTAAGCCCCTGTGAAGACTGCACGTGCCACTGTAGGGCTCTTTCACTATGATGGGCAGTGAGCAAATGTTAGGTAGTTTTACTGAAAAATCTGCAGAGGTGACTGAAGGACAAGCACACTGTGGCAATTCTTCCTGAGGAGGGACTGCAGGACTTTTATGACCTCGGAGGAAAAGCCAGCCAAGAGGCCACGTGTTCTTGTTTACTGGCTCAATCGTTATGAACAGCAAGGAGTCAGCACTAAAGTCTTACTATGTGACAAAATGTCAGCCGGTAAACTGTCTGTCTGTCTGTCTCTAACCTTTTATCACCCGTCTGAGTACCATATGACATGAATTGAACAAGTATGGAAACTGAGGCACAGAGCACTCGGACACTCACCTAGGCTCCCCCTGCTAGTAAGTGGCAGGTCTGACAGTGCCAGTAAGCACTTAAGAAACGGACACATGTAACCACTAACGCTGTTTCAAGAGAGATGCACCAAGTCCCTGTGAGTGCATTAGCTTTGAAGGACTTCAGGGCCACTGCTGCTACAAAATCAGATGCACAGAGCTCACAGCCAATGACCAAGAGGGAGTGAGGAACACATGCCATGGAGGTTTCTGATGGCACGGTGCCTCCCAAAGCCACTCAGCTCAGCTAAGCAGGGCACACACTAGGTTCTGAATCCAAATTCCACCTGACCCACAGTCTATGGAGGGCAAATGGCAGCATGGTAATAGTGACTCTCTAGATGGGAGAAGGCTGGAAATCGTATCCTAACAGTCACACATGCTTAGCGGTTGATAAAACTGGATTTTAAAAGAAACATTTTTATTGAAGTATAACATATTAGAGAAAACTCAGGAATCCTATGTGTGGATTTTGCAAAATGACTGCATCTGCCTACTTACCTCCAAGTGACCTTCTAGAACTGATTTTCTGCAAAGGCAACTACCATGGCAGCTGTGAGCACACAAAGTTCATGTAGTCTGTGAGCCCAGCTCATGCTGCTCTGAGCAGCAATAGCTCACTCTAGCTGCAGTAGAGATGTTCGCTGCAATGGAGCACTTTGACTTCCAGATCCAGACCACCATAAGCATGCCACTGCACTGTAACTGCCTGTTAGCCCACTCTGTCCACTCGCCTCTACTTACACACATACTCTGTACACTATCGCTACAGGAAACCCCTTTCAAATACAACCCTCCTCAAGACATTTCACATCTGCCCAACACATGACTCTGTAGCTTCTTCAAGCTGTATGTGCTACTGTCTTTCCCTGGAAATGTTTCTGATTCTTTGCCTCCTAATTCTCCACAAACTGAGTCCTTCGCCCCAGTGACCTACACAAGGTGGGCATGCATGCACGTCTGTAGACTCCAGACAGTAACTGCACAGATGCTGGTAAGGAAAAGCACAGGCACCTTGAGAACTGTGCGAGAGAACTCAGGAGTGTTTAGTAGCACAGAATCCTTCCTTTGCCTCCAATTCCTAAACCATACCATTAACTGATGTTACAGTGAACATAAACTCCACAGTGCGGCCCTCAGAAATTACCCCAGGTGGTGTCTAAAGCACGGCTGCTACTCTCAGCTGTACTCCACAGCTTCCCCAGGAGCTTAAACTAGACCGTTTACTGCAGCAGATTCACAAAGCAAATCATATTATAGGAGATAGAAAAACAATTACAAAAACTATGTCTAATATCACTTAGAATTGAAAAAATTAGCTAGTATTGTATGAAACTGTCTCAGCAAAGATGTTCCATGTCACATAAGTAGTTTTTTCTTCCCTAAAAATAAGTTAGTCAAAATAGAGCAAATGTCACTAGTGAAGAAGCAAGACAAGCTCTGCTTTACCTTGTGCTCAAGTAAAAATGTTCCAAGGCACGTGAGGAAATCCAAAGGAAGTGACAGTGACCAGCACATAGGTCCCCTACATGAGTAGCTCCCCTGAGGGTGTGGACACAGAGGCCGCAGAGGAAGTCCACTGCATCTGCCACATCTGAGGGCACGGGCTCCACATGCACTCTCCTCTCAGCTCCGTTTTCATATCTGCCATGTTTATTGGCAGTTGACAAACTACTGTTTTGTTTCTTACATTTACTTATGTGTGTTTGTGTGTACGTGTATCCACACATGCATATGCCATGGTGCATGTAGCAGTCAGAGGGCAACCTCTGGCAGTCAGTTTTCCCCCTACTACATGGGTTCTGGGAACTGAACTCAGGCTCTTAGGTTTGGTGGGTGGCACTTTTATCTGCAAAGCCATCTTCCCAGCTTTGACAAATTCTTAAGTTTTTCTATGTTTCTCCTTTAACCGGAGAAAATATAAATTAAAATTCTTTGATTGATATTTATATTATTTCAGAAAGGATCCTTATTAAAGGGAATGCTCATAGCATATTCTGGGGAAAAGCTATCACATCCTTGTACTATGATAAACATTGTATACAGTGAGGTGGGTATCATGGCCCCAACAGGAGCTGAAATGTTTGTGCCAGTTGTCATAAATGTTCAGTGATCAGAAAACAATAAAAAGTCATAGTGTGTGTATACATACACACACACACACACACACACACACACACACACACACACACACACACCAACCAACCAAATAAACAAAAACAGCCAGCATTCATTTTAAGATCAGACATTAAAATTTTCAAAATACAGGCTAGAGAGATGGCTCAGTGGTTAAGAGAACTGGCCGCTCTTCCAGAGGACCTGAGTTCAATTCCCAGCAACCACATGGAAGCTCACAACTGTCTGTAACTCCAGTGCCAGGGGATCTGACATCCTCACATAGATATACATGCAGGCAAAACACCAATGCACATAAAAAATTAAAAAAAATACAAAACACTTATAGTAGCCAGCAACTTCCTGTCTCAGTAAGATTCTACACTAAATAAAAATAGTAAATCAAATTTTGGATATTTTTAATTTATAGGGGCAACAGGTATTTCTATAGAGCTATACAGAGAGCTTAGAAATATGTACTTAAAAGAGAAAAAGCAGACACACACATCAGTGCTTCACCACGGAGACAATGCTGCTGAGACTCTTCATATGCCCAGTGTCTAAGACTGCACAAGTCCAGCTGCTGCCCACTATGGACAGTCAGCTGGACTCAGGTTAGCATCTCACTGCACACTCTTGTGTGTATACACACACATGCATGTTATGTGTGCATATGTAGGATATGTGTGCACACATGTGCTCTACTTTCTTACCTGCCACTTAAACTAGAGAACAGGGTTTCCATCACTTTCCACAGGGATGAGGAGCTTGTACACACAACACACACTTGTGAAATACATTGTCCAACTGAAATACTGCTCAAGTTTATACAGACATTCAATGTAAAAAGATGCTGAACTTCTGATCACTGAATTTTCACATATTCACAATAGTAATAATTCACCCAAGACCCCAAGGGAAAGCACAGGCCTCTAGAAAACAAACCAAAATCGAAACCTTAGAGGCTGCACATTTGAAAACTGAGAACTTTCCAAAAGAATCTGGCTTGTGTTTCAGTATAATTAAATATTCAGAGGAAAAGACACAGACTGAATAATAAAGTTTAGACAATGGGGGACAAATCACAGAGCACAACTTTGCAAAGCATGGCCTAACAAAATGAACTCACACACGCACCTCCGCCATGGATATGCATTTGCCGCTCGAGAAGCAGGAAGAAGCATGTCTGATGGGTCGGCAGCTTACAGACAGGAGTCCAGGCAAAGGTGGTCAGGGGAGGGCTCCAAGGAGGCCTGGGCCCTGCAGCCTTCCCACAACACTTCCCAGTCAGGAAGTCTGCTCCTCCACTGACCCTGAAAAAACGGTAGAAGCTTCGGGTTGTCTGTACTGCTTCCCAAACCCCACAGCACAAGTCCATCAGAAACAGCCATTTCCTCTTCTCTTGTTGCCTTCAGGGAACTTCAGGCCAACAGATGTTTTCCTCCTCAGCTAAGAGGTCACCTTACTACGTGACCCAATAACCTTCTACCACCTCATGGATATTAACTTATTTTCCAAATTTACTTACGAGTGGCAGAGTATCTAAGAATATTACGTTGGCTAAGTTTGGAGCTCAAATGCAAAGAACCAGTTATTTGTTCTAGCTATTAATCTAGAGATATTATAAAGGACATGACAATTTTCTGATTTCTTTTTTAAATACCAAGACTACCGGAACTGGGGGGAGGTTCGGTGGGTAAGAACATTTGCTGTGCAAATATGATAACTTGGGAGAATCCGTATCACCTTACCTAGTAGCTGGCCATGGCCACAGCCACCTCTAACAGGACAGGCAGTACAGGCAGACAGGACAGTTGTCGGGTCACCAGCCTCGCTCCAAGTTCAGTGACAGTGAATAGGACAGTGATAGAGCAGGCCACCCAGTGAGTGCACAACCATATACACATGTGCACACACACACCACATACACATACACCCCATATATGTATACCACATACACAATAAAAAAACAAAATCAAGACTAATAATATATTTACATTAAGAAAACAACTACATTGGCTTCCCATTGCATCAGAGAGCACCTGAGATAATTAACTTACAGAGAAAAGGCGATGCTGAATACAAGGTGAAGAGTGGAGAATACCTGCTGACCTCACAGTCTCTCCAGCCCCACCAACGATCAACGAACTGCCTGGCCTCATCTCCTTAAAGTTACAAACCCTAGATCCACCACTCGGAGGATCAGCCTTTAAAAACAGACTTTGGGGGTGGGGGCATCAACATCTACCCTACAGCAAGAATCAAAAAAGTCTAAACATTAGAACACCAACAAAAAGAAAACACAGAAGCTATTCTAAATAAGTACTTAGATGTTCAGAGAATGTTCAGACACAAGAAATGCTTAGGACCCATCCAACTGTTTTCCTTTTTTTTCTTTTCTTTTCTCTTCTGTTCTCCCCTCCCCTCCTCTCCCCTCCCCTCCCCTGCCTCCCTCTCTCCCTCCCTCTCCCTCTCTCTCTCTCCCCCATGATTTTTCAAAACAGGGTTTCTCTGTGTAACAGCCCTGGCTGTTCTAGAACTTGCTCTGTAGACCAGGCTGGCCTGGAACTCAGAGATTCCCCTGCCTCTGCCTCCCAAGTGCTGAGATTGTGACTGTCAATAAATGATGTGATTCATGAAGTCTGTGCTAATTACACTAGCACAGGGTCAGATATTCTGTAATGTGGTTATGTCATGAAGACACAAATGGCAAATGTACTCTTTCCTATAAACATTTGATAAAGACAGGTAAATCACTGGTTACAAGTTTATTTAAATAAACCCACTTATGAAGTAAAAATGAAGAAAACACAAAATCCATGCCTTTATCTCCAGGTCATAGGTTGTTTCCTTAGAGTTACAGGGCCAGAATGTTGAATGGAAATTTCTATTACTAAAAATGTCATGCCAGCCATGGTGGTGCACTCATTTAATGCCAGCACTCAGGAGGCAGAAGCAAACTGATCTCTGTAAGCTGGAGGCCAGCTTAGTCTACACAGTGAGTTCTAGAAGAGCCAGGGTCCTAGAACAGGGTCTCACAGCTACACAGTGAGATCCTGTCTCAAAAAAATTTTTTTAAGTCGGTAAAAGATGACTTGGAAACCATCAGTCACCAGTGCTGCTGACGCACTGGAGATTTAACACAATGGGCAACAGGTTGTTTAACATCAGAATCATATGAATAAGGCCTTCCAATTTTTCAGCTTAAAAACCTCAAATGTGTTGCCAAGTGTTAAATGATTTACGTAACCCTCACCCACACCTTCATCAAACAAAAACCTCTAAACATTCCAGCAGCAGGGGTCAGGAGCTGACCTGCTCAGGAGCTCAGGCGACCAGAAGTAGATAGGGAGCTAAGTGTGGACCTCAGTCTTGGAGCCCCAGGCCTCTACAGAAGAACAGCAGCATGGCAGTACAGCCGCCGCCGACTCCCATACCCTGAGATTCATAGCCGCCGACTCCCATACCCTGAGATTCACAGCCACCGACTCCCACACCCTGAGATTCACAGCCGCCGACTCCCACACCCTGAGATTCATAGCCGCCGACTCCCATACCCTGAGATTCACAGCCGCCGACTCCCATACCCTGAGATTCATAGCCACCAACTCCTATACCCTGAGATTCACAGCTGCCGACTCCCATACCCTGAGATTCACAGCTGCCACCTACTCCCATACCCTGAGATTCATAGCCACGACTCCCATACCCTGAGATTCATAGCCGCGACTCCCATACCCTGAGATTCACAGCCGCCGACTCCCATACCCTGAAATTCATAGCTGCGACTCCCATACCCTGAGATTCATAGCCGCCGACTCCCATACCCTGAGATTCATAGCCGCGACTCCCATACCCTGAGATTCATAGCCGCGACTCCCATACCCTGAGATTCACAGCCGCCGACTCCCATACCCTGAAATTCATAGCTGCGACTCCCATACCCTGAGATTCATAGCCGCCAACTCCCATACCCTGAGATTCATAGCCGCCGACTCCCATACCCTGAGATTCACAGCCGCGACTCCCATACCCTGAGATTCATAGCCACCGACTCCCATACCCTGAGATTCATAGCCACGACTCCCATACCCTGAGATTCATAGCCACCGACTCCCATACCCTGAGATTCATAGCCGCCGACTCCCATACCCTGAGATTCACAGCCGCGACTCCCATACCCTGAGATTCATAGCCACCGACTCCCATACCCTGAGATTCATAGCCACGACTCCCATACCCTGAGATTCATAGCCACCGACTCCCATACCCTGAGATTCATAGCCGCCGACTCCCATACCCTGAGATTCACAGCCGCCGACTCCCATACCCTGAGATTCATAGCCGCGACTCCCATACCCTGAGATTCATAGCCACGACTCCCATACCCTGAGATTCATAGCCACCGACTCCCATACCCTGAGATTCATAGCCGCCGACTCCCATACCCTGAGATTCACAGCCGCGGACTCCCATACCCTGAGATTCACAGCCGCCGACTCCCATACCCTGAGATTCATAGCCGCCGACTCCCATACCCTGAGATTCATAGCCACCGACTCTCATACCCTGAGATTCATAGTCGCCAACTCCCACAAGCCCAGATTCACTGTAATACAGCAGAAGTTAAGTGAAGAGGCCATGCCCACCTTGTAAGGAAACCAGAATGGAGATTACCCTATCAACTCAGCAAAACTACTCTTAGGCTGCTGTGACAGTCACCTTACAGATTCCCCTCTGACCCAGACTACAACAGCACAGACCAAACTTCACAGCAACAAGGACTCCATGTTCACAGCTGACCACAGGTGCAGCCACAATGCCCACCAGGTTCTAGGTTCTAATCCCCCACATTAGGACAACTTCATTTTTAAACTGGTCAGAAGCAAACGTTAGGGCTATAAACATTTTCTGACTGATACAAAAACAAATGACAAATGTTGGTAATGATGTGAAGACACAGGAGCTCTTACTCTCTCCTAGCAGAAGTGTAAACTGATGCAGCTGTCATGGAGATCAGCTGGGGAAACCACAGCTGTGTCCAGGCTGGAGCATGAGAGCGCAGGCATGAGGGGAGTCCCTGAGCGCCCTGCCATGGCAACTCAGCTCCACACTCTCTGTAGGTGTAAGAAGTCTTACTGCTCCCCAAACTCAAACTCATTTTCCCAGTGGGAACGATCAAGCCAAAACCACAGAACAACATCCCTCACTCTTCTTTTCTGGGAGCCCTGAAGCTCCTGTGCTTTCCCTCCAACACCTGCTCCCCACGCTCAGCACAGAAGCGCCTGCTGCTGGCTGCTGACGTGCAGAGGGAGGAGGGAATAACAGGGAGTGGGGCCAGAGCCACACACAACCAAGTATGGCAGCACGCTTCAGAAAGCTCACTGTTTGATTAGGAACGCCAAAACCCTATCAAGCTGAAAAGCACGATGCAGCAAATTCACCAACTCACTCACTGGACACGCTTTCTGACAGACTGCCTTTACCCTCTAGGTCAGTGGTTCTCAACCTGTAGACTGCAACCCTTTGCCAAACCTCTGTCTCCAAAAAATATTTACATTATGATTCACAACACTAGCAAAACTACAGTTATGAAGTAGCAATAAAATCATTTTATGGTGGGGGTCACCATAACATGAGGAACTGTATTAAAGGGCTGCAGCATTAGGAAGGTTGAGAACCACTGCTCTAGGTAAAATCTTTACCCATCACAATTCTTGGTTAAACTTCTGTGAGCATTAGTTGCTATAAACTCTGTCTTACTTTTGAGACTTGTGGTAATTACTCTTGATGTTTCATTATAAGGTTTTTTTTTTCCCCCCCGGTTTTTCGAGACAGGGTTTCTCTGTGTAGCTTTGCGCCTTTCCTGGAACTCACTTGGTAGTCCAGGCTGGCCTCGAACTCACAGAGATCCGCCTGCCTCTGCCTCCCGAGTGCTGGGATTAAAGGCGTGCGCCACCACCGCCCGGCCTTTCATTATAAGTTTTAATGGCATTTCCCCAACTGTCCAACACTACTGATATAAATTAGCAGATGTGCAGTCAGTTAGCTGGGTGTGGTCAGTTTTACTCTTTCATAGGTCGTCATCTACATCACTGGCTAAGAATTCTCCCTGGGAGAGACATGAAAACACTTATTCCACAGTCAATACTTAAGAAAATAGTATACTGTAGAGGAGAAAACACCCAGAGGCACTCTGAACAAATGAAAAACACCTTTTGTGACTGTGCATGGGCACAAACTTCATTAAAAGGTTGAAAGTGTCAGAAACAACTGCATTTTAGCTCTTCCCTAGACCCAAACCCATCCAGGGCATCCTATCACTACCAGTGGTTCATTTACTCAGTGCTAACACACACCTGGGGGCTCTCCATCATGATGAATCATGAATGGTCCTCACTGCTTCAGGATGAAGCTCACATCCTTCACACGGCCCCTCTTCTGCAGCAGCAGCAGCGTCTTCAGCTGCTATGAGACAACCATGTCACTGCCCCACTGTGCATTGCTTTCTGCTTAGAACATCTTCCTCCTGGCTCCCCTTCCCCAGCTAATGCCCAGGTAAACTGCTGGGCTCTGGTTTATGAAATGGTGGGAAGGAGGGGGCACCAACATATGCCAATATGCTTGGCATACATACTGACCTAAAATAATCCACAGAAGCAATCTCATTGTCATTGTAAATTCACAAATGCAGATCCCAGACCTGGAAAGGTCAACTAACATGATGCAATACAGCTCACAAGAGATGGAGCAAAGATCTGCAGAGTCTGACACTAAAGTTGTTGCTTATAACCTTCCACAGTACCAGGCAGATATGCATATAAAGTGCACGACAGACCTTACCTCCACCAAAAACACACTTAAAAACTATTATATGAGATTATTATTGTTACAAGAGGAGTAATAACAACATTCAACCTAATTAGAATTTTCTTTTTCCTATTAAAACAATACTCTAAACATTATATTACTACCGTTTTTTAGGTAACTGTTGATATTTTACAAAATTTTCACATGCTTTAGGATGAATAAAACCAATACTTTGCAGGTTTGGACAGAAAATAAAAGGATGTGGAAGAATTCACTACTTCTACCACCTTTAATTTGTGAACATAAAAGATGGTATAAACAATTTGTGATCGTTCCTTGGTGCTTCAACACTACCTTAGACAGACAGCACATTATCTTCATCATTGAGTCCCTCAGGTCTGTGGGTACAGCTGAGCAGCAGAGAGCATGCTCAGCCATCATGAGGCTGTGGGCTCAATCCCAGCAATAAAACAAACCAGAACAAAGCAAAGGACAAACCACAGGAGCCCAGCATATTCTCAGCCTGAGAACTGGGCCACAACATTTGGATAAGAAATCTGTCTCCAAATAATGACAATATTCGGGGTTGTAAGGATGAGTCTCGATCTACAAATGTCTAGATTAGGAAAGCGCACTTCTGGGTGTATTTGTGAGGATGTGTATAGAGATGACCAAAACACTGGACAGGGTGAAGAGGCAAGATTGGCCCTGAACGTGGGTGGCATCAGCCAAAGGGCTGGGGCCCTGAAGAGGGACAGCTTGGAAACCGAGGTGGCTCAGCCAGCATATTGCTCCCTGGCTGCTTCAGGCTCCTGCTACCCTGATGCTCTGCCTGCACAGGTCATTGAAACCTCCAAAGTTATGACACTGAATGAAGATTTCTTCTTTGAAAATCGTTTATGCTGGCTATTGTCACAGTAACAAAAGGCTGAGTAATGCAATGGTAAAGTAAGCACTTCAGCAGCATTGAATTTTCATCTTAGAAAAGTCAAGACAGCTTTTGTTCATGTATTTAGCTGCCTTAAGGGCAAGATCGTACGCAAACTGCACTGTGGCACATCTCTACAGCTTTGCTGTAACTCATTATGTAATGTTTCAGCTCTGGTAGTACAAGAGTCCAGATGTTTACTCTAACAGCTTCTGTAGACACATTGGATTAATGTTAGACACGTAATCACTGATGCTGGAGTGCGGCCAAAAAGTGTTCATATACTGTTTAATTATGCTGGCACTCCAGGCATTTCAAACAATAACAGAATTTCCCAGCTTATATTCCCATGTGGAACCGGCTTGGAATAAGCAGAGAGGGAGAGGTAAGGGAGTTGGATGCTGATGAGATTCATCCAGCTCTTTCACTCTTAATAAGTCAGCAAGTTTTATGGATTCAAAGTTTCTTAGGCTATGACTAGCTGAAAAAAGTACACTAAAAACAGCTAGAAAGCCAGGTGTGGTGCATATACCTTTAATCCCAGCCCTAGGGAGTCAGAAGCAGGTGGATCTCTTGAGTTCAAGGTTAGCTTGGTCTACACAGTGAGCGAGATCCAGGACAGCCAGGGCTACAGAGAAACGCTGTCTCAAAAAAACAAAATAAAAATAAAAATAAAATAAAAACTGCTAGGAAAGAAAATGTCTAAGTCTTTGCTGCACACAAATGTAGAAATTTCCATTTTTTAAAAAATTTATATTCCTTTCTGAAAAAAAATCTATGTGTCTTAGAACATTTGGCAGTCAGAGAAGACTCCCAGGAGCCCCAGACCCTGGCTTTGGGGCACACACTCTATGCAAGCTTCCTTGCCTGTATGATTTTCAACAATCTTCTATAAATGTAAGTGATACAGAATTAAGAGTTTTATTGTACAATAATAACTCAAATTCTCCTACTTCCTTCTATGAAACAATTAAGTATCAACATGCACAATAACAACATTTTTTATTTATACTTATGTATTTATTTATTTATATTTGTTTATTTTTTGGTTTTTCTAGACAAGGTTTCTCTGTGTAATTTCGGTGCCTGTCCTGGATCTTGCTCTGTAGATCAGGCTGGCCTTGAACTCAGAGATCTGCCTTGCTCTGTCTCTCGAGTGCTGGGATGAAAGGCGGGTGCCATTGCCACCTGGTGCACAATAATATCATAGCAAACTTCCTAAAAGACCTTTAAAAGTCAACACATGAAAATGAGCAAAGCATCACAAGAAAGCATCCCTAGGAGGACACCGTGTCAGGGGGACATTGCAATGAAGCAAGAGAGTGGAAAACTTCATCTAGAATTTCCCAGATACCAATTCCCCAGAACCCCCAAACTGTCAGGTGATCACTCCTTTTCCAGGTGCAGACAGCTTCATCTCAAACTCCTGTGGCTACTCAGACTATTTGTGGATATTTAAATTAAACGCAGAAATGTTTTACTAAACAACTCAATGTGATGCTGTACATATAAGGCAGTTGGGTGAATTTATGTGAAAGGCTTAGAAGGAAAGCACTGAAGTCAGACAAAAGTCCTGAAGCACTCCCCTGGATACTGCTGAATAAGAAAGTTCCAAGAAAGCAGAAACCTTCTGCTTTTACACTTGTAAAATCAAGCCCTCTTTTTAAGCTTTTCCATCCCGATCTGGCCTCTCACGCCCATCAAGTAAGCACCTGTGGACTGGTACCTCTGACACCACCACCACCAACAAAGGTCCCGACCTTTATCATCTGTATCGCCTTGTACAGTGCCACTGACACCTCTCTGCAATCCACCGGACACTGGCTGTACGTCACAGATCATTTCTATGTACTGAACCCTTGTACAAATCCTGGTAGGAGCTGGAGACGTGGCAGTTGCTGCTCTTCAGAGAACACAATTTCGTTCACAGCACCATGTTCTGTATCTCACAGCTGCCTGTAACTCCAGTACCAGGAGACTGACGCCCTCTTCTGGCCTCCACTGGCAACTGCTCTCTCCTTCTGCTGTGTGATTACAATGGGGCACTAAAATACTGTTTCTACAAAATAATATTAAAATACTGAAGACATGCTTGTGAAGTTAAGATGTCTTAGTTTATCAGAAGAGTGGTTAGTAGTCCAATAACATAACAATTAAGTATTCTCTGGCCTCTGAGATGCTTTTTTGTGATATTAATTGGTCATATTTTATGATCCTGTTCATGATAACCACACATGCTGCATGAAGAAATGAACTCTTGAGTTTTTGTTCCAGGCACTATTTCTAAAGTGTTTACCGATTAGAACTGTCAGAATCACCTCTAGTTTTAAAAGAACTATTTCTCACTCAAATGATATGCTCTTCTATTTCATACAGGTACCATGGGAGTTTCTGTTTCCCAAGAACAGCCTAAATTCTTGCTGTGGAGTCAGTATTGTACCATAATGGTCACTGTCTGTACAGACAGTCTGTGTGTACAGAAAAACACACTCAATGCCACATCTCACCTGGACAAGTAGCTTTAAAAATATCCTGAACCCTGCTAGAACTTTTTTAAAACACATACAAGCATGTTAAGTTGATTCATTTCTGGTTCCTACAGTCCTATACCCAGGACGGTAAAATGAAACAACGTGGATTTATATTGCCAAAGAAATGCTTTGTAACCCCTGGCCCTTTTTTTAAAAAAAAAAAAATTATTTATTTTTATTTTATGTGCATTGATGTTTTGCCTGCATGTACGTCTGTGTGAGGGTGTCAGACCTTGGAGTTACAAACAGTTGTGAGCTGTCATGTGGGTGCTGGTAATTGAACCCAGGTCCTCTGGAAAAGCAGCCAGTGCTCTTAACCACTGAGCCATCTCTCCAGTCCCTGATCCCATGGCTCTTAATCAAAGATTTTTTTTCTAAATAAAACATCATTTTGATCACAGGGGATTAAAGCTACTAAGAATGCTTTCATCATTAAGTATAAACCACAACAATTAAATCACCTACACTATTCACCTACACTCTTACAAGAGGGTGAGACATTTATACATCTTGTAGTATAATCTAAACCCACAAGAAACACCATTCCTTTACTTCAGTTCTATTTATTTTCACCTTTGTTTTCCAAAGTATAGGCCTCCCTGTAAGTTACTCAACACCCTTCTTTTTAAAAGTGGGTCTCAAAAAACTAAACTTTGAAAGACTCAGAGAACAAGCTGTCAATCAGGCTGCTTTTGCTGGCAGACTAAACCAGCTGAGGACACTACCTTCTAGGATGAAGGCGATTTACACACCAGACAGCTGGCAAAGAAAAGTGCCAGGCAAGGATAGGAATCACACGGTATAGTTAGTTCTTTAACCAACAGGTAAAACTGACTCTCTACTTAGTATGGTAAGCACTTAAGTTAAAATTGAAGTTTTAGGTTTTATTATTAAACAAGAACGGCAGGGAAGAAATATTTGGGGTCTGGAATTAAGGCTAACTTCATGCAGGGTACATGTGGTAGTAATGAGGTGCAGTGTGTAAACATGTGGCAAAAGACATTCACCGACATGGACCAGTGTGCTGACACATCGTGAGCCAGGCGACAAGAACAGGCCAGTGCAGAGAGAAATGAGCTTTCCCATTAGTTTGGGGCTTACGGTTTCAGCCACCAGAGGTCACTCTTCCCTAGATAGATGCAAGACAATGCTCTTACAGCTGCTGGAGGGTGGATCTCCCACACCCCTTAGCACAGGCAGCAGGGAACAGAACTGAATGCAGCCCCAGAGGCTAAAATGTTATCCACAATGGAGTTAAGTCCCTTCGCTGAGGGGCAGAGAAGGGGCTGTGGTTCCCTGGCAGTGGAGATCTGTGGAATTGCTGCCAAGCAAGCAAGGCGGAGTTGGAAGGGCTTGCCAGAGTCCTTACTGTATAAATAGAACCACTCCCAGGCATTCTTCAGCTAGACTGCAAGAATGCTTTCTGTTGCTTCATGGAGGTGTAAATTAGCCAGGGCTGCTTCAGGGTTGAGCATACACATTTGAGCCAAATAGAAGGAGAAGAGCCTGGATTGGTGGTGTGTGCCTCTAACTCCTAGCACAACAGTATGGGGTGGGAACTGGGACAGTTCACAACTCTGAAAGCAGCCTGGACTGCACAGCAAAACCCTATCTCAAAACCAAACCAAAGCAAAATAAAAAAACAGCCAGAGAAGCTTAGTCTAGTCATGAGCCTTGAACAAAATATCCCACCCCACCTCACAGACAAAAACGGTGAAGTCTTGTCTATTCCAGTGTTTAAGGGGAGGTCTAATTCTGGCCACAAGCAGGAAACTAAGCACTACAGTGCTTCTTGATGATTTCATGTAAATAATAGTCAAGAAACGACTCAGCAAAGACCCTTTGGTTACTACGGGGTTAAACCCTGCAAAACACTGTTCCATACTTCACCACAGAAAAACCACAAAGAAAGAGCCAGGTAGAAAGTGAGAGACTTCTTCATGAAGTCCCCGTTTGGAGAACATTGTATCCAGTACACTGAGGAAGTTACTGCACATCAATGCAACCTCATATACAGCTTCCTCTATGCAAAAGTTAATTGTATTCACTAAAAATATCCAGAAAACAGGCAAGGCTCTGAGAAAATACAACCACTGAAAACTGTGCTGAGGATGGGGAAATGAACGAAATGTTGCAGGATACATTTTAAACATATAATTCACACTGACAGTTTCAGTTTTATAATTTACCTCCATTTGTCCTCAGATAACACAGCTTTGACACTATCATTGAGAACCTTATGCTGCAGCCCGTGCCTCCCGTAACACCTTCCTCTTGGGATGTCACTACAGCATCGCTCTCTGGCTTCTCTTCCACACCTTCTGTCCCGACTGCACCACCCTCCTCCTAAGTCTTCTCCCTCCTACCTGGTCTTCCCCCAGCTGTCACCACTTGAGGATGCTCCCTCTTAGGTACCACCAGAGAGATGGACATATGGTGACATGTGGTTGGTGTACCTTATATACAATAGGTCTCCGATAGGGATGTGGTTGATGCAACTTACATGCAATAGGTCACTGATAAATGTTAGATTTTCATTATGACTTAATGATTAATGACTTGCAAATCTAACTTCCAGGAAGCTCTCTGTTCCAAGGCCAGTCAGACCCACAGAGCAGCAGCCTCTTATCTGTGAAGGTCTGAACTCCTAACTGGCAGTTAGACATTAAAGTAGTTTTAAGCTGTGAACCCTAAAAAACATAACTTATATACACTTACACCAAACAAATGTTTGTTTCCTAGGATGTTTAGAGTCCACGCCTTCTCTTTAGGGGTCTACTGGCCCTTCTGTCTTTCTTGCTTAAAGCTCAGCATGGGAAATTGCCTGCACCATCCAGTTTGTTTGATTAACACATTTCCTACAGTGTCACTAACATTCCATGAGTCACTAGCTAAAGAGCATAGGCTGACTGTGAGCCATTACCACAATCAATTTGGGACTGTTCTCACCCTCCACAAAAAAGGCCTCCAACCCATTAGTAATCACTTGCCATTTCCCATTAAAGCCCTCGCCCGCCCAAGGCCTCCAGAAGACAAAAATACCTATAACCCCACTGGATTTGGGGGGTGGGGTGGGTATGAAGTAGGGATTGAAACATTTTAAAACCCATTCACGGCTTCAACTTCTTTATGCTGTAATTTATCTCCATTTTAGCAGTAAGAGCTCAGATAAAGGGCCACACCACCTTCTGTTTCTTAAGGATCTCCTAGAAACAAAGCCATCTGCATGTGGATTTCTGTGACCAGTTTCTTTAATTAGCATAGCATTTTCAGTGTTCACCTGTGGTATAGAAGTAGAGGGCCTTGTTTCCATTTATCACCAAGCATTTCACCTGTCCACTGTTTGTTTCTTTTCGGTACCGAGTGCTGTCAGGGGCATCACTGTGTAGTGTTACATGGAGATGTGCTAACTGCACTTGAGCTAATTAAGGCAATTAGCTCTGAATTAGGTTGTAAGAGATCTTACACTACCTGGAAATAAGTTCTTTATCAAAGTATTTGCAATATTTTCCATTACAGAAGAGTTTGTCACTTTTTTGATGGCACCATTTGAACCCAAGTTTGACTTCTATCCTTCCGTTACCCGGCACTTAGTGTCATATACAAGGAACTGCTGTCTGGTCCTGAGGATCCACACCTTAGCTTAAGAGCTTCTGACTTCTCTTCTTTAAATCTGTCATTACTTCCCTTCAGTGCATGAGGTGAGAACTGGACCACCTTCTTTCTTTTGCACACGGATCCCTAGTGGATCCAAACATCGACTGTCCTTATTAGGTCTTTAGTCCTTTTCAACAATGTTTAGTAGCATTTGGTTTCTAGCATCTATAATTTCTGTGGAAATATACCTTTAAGCATTTTGTTCTTTTTCACAGTGCTATATGCAGAAATTTTAGATTTCCTTTTGTGATGGTTCCTCCCTAGCATACAGAAACACAAGTGATCTTGTAACAGCAGTCTTGTGGTGGATCTCTTAGGATTCTCTACAGACTGTTCTCCACAGAGGCAGCCCCACCCTTCCTCTTCCTCTTTACTTTTGCCTCATTCATGGGGCCTAAATCTGCCAGGATGAAAGTCAGCCTGGAGAAAGGAAAGGCTTCCAGGGAAAACTGGGATGTAGCAACTCAAGCCACTCATGAAGCCATCCGTATTCCAAAAGACTTACTGACTGCAGAAGCGACCAGCAGACATTGGAACTGGGCCCAGGTTAAGCTTGCTAGTATATGGAAGAGCATTCTGGTGGGCTGGTGACTACTTGGCTTGGACCCAGTGTCCACCCAAGGCCTGTTTCTTCAGAGAGGCAGGGAACATCAGAACAGGAGCATGAGCTCCGCCTCAGCCACTTCCTGCTGAGCTGTGTGATCTTTCTGTGACATTAAAGTTAATTAATTTAAATGTAAATTAAAGTCACATTTTGTTTGACTAATGCTAAGACGTACACCTGGGCTTATCAAATAGTATAGCTGTATTATATTTTAGCACATGAATTTTAGTGTTTTTCAATTTTTTCTTGTTTGTTTTTTTTTTATTATTATTTTTATTATGTGAGTGTAGTGCCTTAGGAAGCCAATGTGGGAGCTGGGGAACGAACTTGGGTCCTCTGGAAGAAGAGTCAGTGACTTTAACTGCTGAGCCACCTCTTCAGTCTGAATTTCCTTTCCTTTAATAAGGAATGCTGCCGGGCGGTGGTGGCGCACACCTCAGATTCCAGCACTCGGGAGGCAGAGGCAGGCTGATCTCAGGCCAGCCTGGGCTACAGAGCAAGTTCAAGGGCAGCTAGGGCTACACAGAGAAGCTCTGTCTCAAAAAACCAAAAGAAGAAAGAGAGAGGGAGGGAGGGAGGGAGGGAGGGAGGGAAGGAAAGAAGAAGAAAGAAAGAAAGAAAGAAAGAAAGAAAGAAAGAAAGAAAGAAAGAAAGAAAGAAAGAGAGAGAGAGGGAGGGACGGAGGGAGGGACGGAGGGAGGGAGGGAGGCTATAGTAGGATGTTTCTTAATTCCTACTCACATACTTCTAATTATTTCTAAACTAAAGACAGCTCCTCTGCAGACAACTAAGCCCTGGCGCTCCTTCCACTTCAGTCAGGATGAAGTCCCACGGGTGCTACACCCACTGCCTGAGGCTTGTGTGGTATTTATGCTTGTGTTCTCATCACTATAGCAAAGAATAGGATGGAATCATATAACTCCTTTAAAATGAAAAAACTGGCTTTGGCAGCTATAAGAAATATTAAATATTAGTCTTTTCTGTCAAACACTGTAAACTTTTGCTTATGATAGGAATTCAGATCTTTATCTCTCCCACCTTTGAAGACTTATATGTAAATCTTTTCTCCCACCAGCACCTTGAAAAACCTTTATGCAAATGTTTTAGCCTCTCAGCTAGTAAAACTCTTGCTTACACAGAGGCACTTAAGTGACCTACATGGTCCACCCCTCTTTCTTTCCTTCATTTCCTTCGCTTAATTAAAAACTAGCGAATTACACAAAGATCATGAGGTTGGACCCCAGTCAATGGGGAAGCCAGTTACTGCCTGTGTTAGAATGAAACCAAGGGAGCTTCTTGCCCTGGTGCTGGCCAGCAGTCTTCGGCTTGGTGCACTCTTCTTGCAAAAAAAGAAACTGCCTAGCTGAGCTACTTTCTCTCCTCTGTGTGTTACCAAGATCTGCTTGTTTCCAACACAGTGGTTCTCCAAGATTTACCTCAGTCTACAGACAACTTGAAAAGCACCAGTAGTTTCCTTAGAACCACAGTAAACGACAATATCTAACAACTTAAATCCTTTACAGATAGGCCGGGCGGTGGTGGCGCACGCCTTTAATCCCAGCACTCGGGAGGCAGACCCAGGCGGATCTCTGTGAGTTCGAGGCCAGCCTGGACTACCAAGTGAGTTCCAGGAAAGGCGCAAAACTACACAGAGAAACCCTGTCTCGAAAAACCAAAAAAAAAAAAAAAAAAAAATCCTTTACAGACACTGCAACAGAAATTAAGTCAAGGTGAGTATCCTTGCATCATGAAAGTTCTTAGGCTATGTACATAGGACATTGCTTTCTACAATCCAACTTAACCCTCTTGCCTGTTCTATGACAGTATGTCTGGGCTCCTAGGATTTCTTGTAAATAGTCAAACCATGAGAAGTTTTGGCAAAGGAACACAGGTGAACACAGGGCAGGTTCTACTCTGTGGTCCATCTAGCAGCTCAGTGTGTGGGCTCTGCACAAGGGCAGTTTCTAACACTCAACTCCTACCTGTACAAGGAGTCCACAGAAACCACCTGGGGTGGTGTTTTAATGCAGTGTCTCTGGCAAGACGCTTCATCAGGAAAGTAGATTCTGGTAAATTCCATCAACAAAGCGTCTCCATCCAGGGAGCCACAGCTGGGATTTTCCCGAGTGATGGAGGGTTGTCCCAGGAGGATGAGTCCTCAGACCTCAGCCTTCACAGCAGTACTGCTGAGATCAGCCCTACAGCCTCAGCAGCTCTTGGACCTCCGCTTGATTTCTAACTTCTAATCCCCTGTGGTCAGAGCACCACAGTCCCTTTCCTGTAGAAATTCAGAATGACATAAGAGTCCTGCAAATGAATATGCAATAGGAACCTCTGGTGTCTGATTATTCTTCATGTTCAAGACTGTAAATATACCTATTCACAACTAACAATAATGACTAAATATAAAAACAAAACAGCTTTGTCTTGTTTTTTAAAACTTTATCTCTCACTATCCAGATTTTTGCTTTCTTATGAAAACATGAGTGAGGAGAAGCCCGTAAGAACGTTTTCTCATTTAATATTATTCAAGTACACGGGAGAAAGTTCTCCCTGAAATACTGACAATAAAAATGAAGCAAATTCATTCATAAAGAAAAGTTTATGCCCAGAAAAAAAAAATTAGGTCAATTTTATAAACCATTAGAAATGAAACTAATAAGACAAAGAACTCAGCTAGTAAATGAACTTCAAACAATAATTTCATTATATCAGGAAAATTATGTAAATGAGCATCACTCCAATAGGATAGACACTAACACAGGACCAAAGTCAAAAAGAGGCAGAGGAAACAAACATCCTCACACCATGACATGTGGACAGACGTGGCCAAATGCCACCACACAACTTTCTTTACAAGAAATTTAAACTCCAGATGAAAACTTTGGTGATTTTTGAGCTGTTAACCTTTATAGTTGCCTGAGAACAACATAACGCCTGCACAGAACTTTACAATTTATAGGCTGCTGTTCACTCAAAGATCTTCACATGTAGATGACCACACCATCAACAAAGGTTCCCCTGCCATGTCTTATGTCCCAAACCAGGACTTTTAAGAACAGAAAGCCACAATGTTCAGATTAATGAAGATGACATTGCAAAAAAAAAAAAAAAAAAAAAAAAAAAAAAAAATCTAGACATGAGGATTACAGTATAGGATTATTGGGAGATCTTAAAATCTCAGACCCAAGAGAAGCAAATGCTTAATCTAAATCTAAAGGGCCCTTATCCTAGTACCTAGAAGCAAACAAAGCAGGAGACAGACAACCCCAAACAAGCCAAATGAAGAGACAAAACAAAATATAAACCCAACTAGACAAGAAGCACTACATCAGTCTGTGAGATCTTCCAGGTTTTCAAAAGTTTGAAACAAACAGTGATGGATATTCCCCCGTGGTTCTGGAGCAAACAGACCTGTAGATCAGCACAGAAGTGGAAAGCACAGACTCCAGCTTTGGAGACTGACTGCCGCACAGGCACGGGATGGAGAGGTAGCGAGTACTGAGTAGGGAATGAGAAACGCCTCTTGGGCACCAAGGCCTTGCCAACAGCCATCGGGCTAAGCTAGTGAAATCGTGGTCAGAGACACTACCCTCTGGTCTTGAAGAAGGTCCTTATCAATAGGGGAAAAGAAGAAACATGACTGGGAACAGGCAGAGGAAAACTGAAGAAACACCACTAACAAGTTATTTCTCTTAGTTTCATTTATTTTACAAAAAATATTCAAATAAAATAATTTCAATTATTTCATAAATCAACCTTTCTTATTAGGAAATGTCCACGTCTTTGCAAACCGTGATGAGTAACCAAGCACCCTGGAGGGCACGTCCGAGGGTCAGCAGTCAAGGAGCAGCCCTGAGTGTTGGTTTGGACTGCATTTCATTTCAGTGTCTTTGTGGCCTAGAGGCCTATCCATGGAGATATATTTTGACATAAATTATTTTCTGTTTCTCAGTTTTCTGACTGACTTCAGAGAGTATAATTGAAGAGTATCTTCTAGAAGTTTAAACACTGAGCACTAGACAGGAACAAGACATTTTTACTGTGGGTATTCCTGTCTTTGGCCCCCAACTCTGGCTTGAGCTCTGCACTGAGGTGATCTTCCAGGATCTGATGGGGATGCAGGGCCTTGGATCAAGCGGCAAGGGGAGCAACAACAGCATCTTTTTGACTAAGCATGGAAATTGTTTTAAATTTAAAATTTGAAAATGCTGCCTTTAATCAGAGTAGAGTAGGCAAACAGCTGTAATATTAGTCCTAACAAGATTTCATGTTTTACTTTTATTATTTTTATTTTATCTCGCAGCCTTATAACCAGTTACTGCTTGTTATATAAAATTTATTTCACAGATCCATTTCAAAATTTATTTTCAAATATGATAATTTGATTATATATGTCTATAATCAACTAAAATATTTTCTACATGGAAATGATGTTTAAATGCTATCAAAATGGAAATGACTTGTATTAATCCAAGTGTCCACACTAGTCAGGATTTACATAGAAAATGCTGTGTGTTCATTCTTCCTCTAAGTCAGAGCAATGATATGTCTGATGTGTCATTTCACAAAGACACTGGTTCAACTTAACACCCCAACAGAATTCAAGAGAAAGTTAAATACAGGCATATTGACAGCCAAGCACGCCACATGTTTCATATGACCTGCTAAGCCTGATGAGCTATAGATGTCAAAATGAATGTAGAAGAGGCCCATCAGGCTCAGCATGAACATATATCATCGATTAGTGATGTCTGTATGGGCAGAAAGAGCATACCCATGACATATTTTAACATCCCTGGGATACCTGACCCTGCTGTTCATTGGCTATGTGGCTTTAGACAAATTAGTTTCCTTGGCTCTAGAATGGGAATAATAATCCTTAAATTTGTCAAGACCAATAGCAATGAACATGAATGCTTAAAGCAGGGCTCATCATGCCATAATCTTTTAAATAACAGCCCTTATTAGTACTCCTATTGTAATTTGCATTTCTCAGAGCCATTACTGATTGATCACTTACATGTCTTGAGACAGAGGTTTCTGCTAAGTCGGCTGCTATGGAAGCTGAGTCCTCACTAGGAAGCCAGGGCTACATAAGTAGTGCACTGTCCAGCAGTCCACAAGAACACAACTGCACAAAGCCACAGGGCCCACACACAGGCACTCAACTAGCACTCCACTCTGAGCCTGATCAAGCAGTATTCAAACACACCATTTACTCTGATGAGAAATGACGGTTACAGAAATAGAACCATTTTTCTTCCTGGGACTACTCACTTATTTACCAAGTATGGGTTAAAAACTAGTAATTACACTCTCTAAGGATTTCAGAGTCTTACTGCGGGCCTACTTAACACTAGCTACATTAAAGACTTCTAACACATAAAACTTACTTCAGTAACAAAGTGAATATCAGAAAACACTTTAAAAACTGAGATGTTAGGAAATGCCACCATATATCATAACCAACAAGAATGAGCATAGCTAAAAAGAGACACATGCTTTTGTTATAAAAATGTGTTTCCACAGCTAGTAAGTACCAAGTCTTCCCACACCACTGGAAAATATCACTCCATGATTATGATTCTAATTAACAGACCAGATTACTGCTCTATGCCCTATTACTGTGACTTTACTGAGCTGAGTAAATTGATGGAAAAGCAGTAAATTGGAAGGGCACGGATTAACAGTCAGCAGACTGGGTCCAGGGTATACTTTAACCATGGGTTTGGAACTACCTTGAACACATACATATATGGTAGTTCATGTTTCCATCCACCAAGTACAGACACCACTTAAAAGTTTCAGTTCTACCAGGCGGTAACCAGTACAGATGGAACTGGGAACTAAGAACATGAGAGAGGCTGGGGAGCATCTCCAGGCACACCAGGCCACAAGAACTCTGCCTCTTTGTAGACCTATGAGAGGCCAACATGACTGTAGGCCCTGTGGAAGACACGCCCTGACCACAGGGAAACCTTCACTTTCCAGTCTACACTTTTGGATCTGAGAGCAGACATGGAACAGACTGCACAGCTCTTAAACTCACATGGAAAGAAACATCACAAATGCCTGATGTCTAAGAAAAAACACACCAGGATGCTCATCAGAGTCCATGGGTTTTTTAAATCAACTGATTAACCTTGATAGAAATGCACCGTAATATCCAAGTGACACAGTGCTATGAACCAGGCAGGAGGATGGAGGATACTCTTCAGAGTTCACAGACCCAGGGCTTCAACACTCAGCTACAGAGCTACAGAAAGAGCAGTGGAGACTGAGGTTTCTCATGTTCCAGTATGGAGCGCTTGACAGCTTTTGTTATGGTCCTTTGCAGATGCTCACCATGCCAGGCTCCATTCTAAGTGCTCCAAATATGCTGTTTTAATTCTCAAAAGCTCTTCCAGATAGGCATCATTGCCACCTTTCAGAAGAGACCTTCTCAGAACAGATGCTCACGGTCACACGTCACTTCAAGAGAGCCAATATTGAATGCAGACATTCCGGAGCCAGGCATTTAGCTAAGGTGCTCCACTGTTCAAGAAAGAATTAATGTGGCACCAAATTACTTCAAAGAGCAGTTACTCAGTGAGAGGGCTCAGTGCTTGCTGCACAGGCCTGGCAGCCTGTGTTCAACTCCTGGAGTCCATTTAAGTTGGAAGAAAGGAATCAGTTCTACAAAGTAGTTCTTTTGACCTCTAACCCTACACAGCATGGATGCACACACTAAAATACTAAGCAAATAAAAGCATTTACCAATGGCCTACTGTGCACTGAGCCTATGATAAAAACTTTAAGGATATTGCATGGAAGTTCGTGTATTTGTGTGTTGAGCTACTTAACAAAACACAAACAAATGGGTAGTTTGCTAAGAACAAAGATGTAGTATGTTCTGAAGTCTGGCAGTCCAGAGCAGGCACTGTCAGACGTGTATGATGTATGATGAGGACCTGCCCCACCCACAGGTGCTGCCTTCCTGCTACACTGTCACATGGCAGAAGGGACAGGGCAGCTCTCTGGTCCATTTCATAAAGCGATTAACTCCACTCCTGACCTCTCAGAACCATATCACTTCCCAAAGACCAGAGCTCCTGAGACCACGGTGCTGGTGGATGGAGAGGAGAGTGGTGCACAAACAGACCATGCCAGGCAGTCCAGATTAAAGTTATCATCTTTACTGGACTCTCATGATTATGGGATGGAAGGCAGATATGAAGGGCGGTCTGGCAGAACAATCCATTCCTATCAAAAATAGTACTGCTTATCAAAGAGTCTTCTGGGAAGCAGCTGACTTAGCTTTCTGGAAAAGTCTTAAAAGGGTCTGGGTACACAAACTGGTGAGATCCAGTATTTCCTCTTTTCAATGGGGATCTCTTCCTATGGACACACAGAAGTGGCTGAACTGTACTATACCAAAGCTTATTAAATGGTGGGCTATAACCCAATGTCTCTAACTTAATGCTGGCTGAATAAAGTCCATATGGCATTATGTGACTGAATGTAGGGTCCATGAAAACTCTGACGATAGTAAAGTATATGAATGCACAATGACCATAAATTAGCTCCAAGTCAAATGCATGAGTGTTTCCTGGGAGTGCTCATTCATGCCATCGAGTGACTTTACTGCAGCTGGAGTTCTGAACATACAACATGCACACTCAGCAGTGCACATGTCATCATGTCACCAACACTGCCTGACACACCTTCGCTCAGACGCAAGACAATTATGTTACGATGTGAAGTGTTCTTACGCCACAGAAAACATTTCTTCTCACAGAAAAGAGTGGTTTAATCATAGGAAACAAAGACCTTTCCTACCACAATCCCTAACATACTTAGGGGAAGGAAGAGAGATGGCTCAGCGGTTAAGAGCACTGCCTGATGTTCCAGAGGACCTGGGTTCAATTCCCAGGCCTTCAAGTGTCTGATCATACCAGGATTAAAAAAAAAAAAAGATCCACGTGACCCTTCTCCCTTTCAAGAGGTCACATCCAAGGCAGGAAGCACCACCTCCTTCAGGCCCAAGGTCATGGGCAGAGCAAATACCACTACAGTGTATTTCATTTTTAGACAAACAGTATAAACAGTGCACCCATCTCATTTGCATACAAATTTTCTTTACTCTTTAATAAATGGTAAAATTATGTTTATTACAGAATTATTTAATTATTTAAGAAATAACTATAGTTTATTATCATTAAGTGTTTAATTTACATATCTATTTTATATACTTTTATAACCACAAATAGAAAGGAGTTGCTAGTAGGAAAGCTTAAGAAGCCCTGAATTAGATAATGAGGAGAAGGAGGTACTGGGGGTTAAGCCAAAGCAAATTAAATTAATCTTCAATGGATAATATGAGAAGAGATCATTAGGAAAATAGAGCTTTACAAAAACAAATGTGGCACCCATTCATTCCCAGGGCTCAGGGAACTGGGCTTTTGACAAATGAGGGAGGGATCCACTGTGCATGTACAATGTGAGGTGGCTTCTCTCCCAGGCGCCCATGCTGTTCCTGCATGGCTTGAGAATGACACTCCTTTCATCCTATGCCGGCCGGCCTCCATGCCATTTTGGCAGAGCTGGTCACAGTGGAAGGGAGGGATAGTAGCTGTTCTCAGAAACTGCTCATGGAGAAGAGGTGACCAGTCCCCCTCCCTTCCTAATTCCTCATCAAGTTTTTATTTAATTTTTGGCTAAAGCTCATGGCCTTTGCTGCTATCTGACCCAATCTTCTGCACAAAAGAAGAGCAAACCCTTGAGAGTGAAAAGTCTTCCAGCTTGAGGCCTGAGAGTAAGAGTTTGCTCTGGAGGTCCTGGCACATGCATGCCTAGAGAACTGACACCACAGGCCCAGGAGCCAGGATACCATGCCCACTCCAGGACCACCACTCTCTCCGCCATTTTTGTTTCTTTCCTTACCTAAGAGGTCAAAGAATATCTAAGCAGCTGTGTCTTAGGGTTTTTATTGCTGTGAAGAAAAACCATGATCATGGCAACTTTTATAAAGAAAACATTTAATTGGGCTTGCTTACATTTTTAGAGGTTCAGTCCATTATCATCATGGCGAGGAGCATAGTGGCATGTAGGCAGATGTGGTGCTGGAGCTGGGAGTCCTACATCTTGACTCAGAGGCAACAGGAAGTCGACTGACTGTCACACTGAGTGAAGCTTGAGAAAAAGACCTCAAAGCCTGACCCCACAGTGACACACTTCCTCCAACAAGGTCACACCTCCTAGTAAACAGTGCCACGCCCTCTGGGGGCCGTTTTCTCTAAAACCACCGCAAGCTGTTGTAAGCACCCTAACAAAACAGCTTTCTCGCAGTCCCGCTTCCTGCGTGGGCTTCTACTTCTGTCCCTCTTTGTAGCAAAACTCCTTGAGTTCTCAAACATTCCATTTTCTCCAGGCTCATTTCAGCCAAGCTTTTGTTCCTGGTAATCACTCTTATCAAGGCCATGAGCTTGGACTTCTTTAGAGTACAGGGTAGAATTATGATGGCTGATGACATCTTTACACAACTTGAAGGCTTGGTTTGCTGCTATGTAAATCCATTTGCAGTAGAAAAGGAGACGAGGAAGAACAAGTGCACAGGAAAGCACTAAATTAATGAAAACCCAAAGATCTGAAGGAAGAGATGGTACCACTCCACGGACCTTCATTTACTCCTTACTCCCTAGGACAGCCATTTTTGAACCAATCTAGAAGGAATGCTCCAGTCACAAATCATGAAATCATTTCTTCAGCATCAAACCTCAGTCTCAAAAATGCCCCCAAGGGGAAAAAAAGGTTCAGCTTTTGTGTAGGTACTTACAACGTAAGTATAAGCTACAGTGAGAGACACAGAAAAGCGTGTGTGGTGTTAGAAGCCCAGCCTCCCTAAGACTAAGACTGCAGACTGTGCTGTATGAAATTCTAATGTACTGGCTGTAAAAATCACTATGCTTCTAGAGAGGATGATCCAGATGTCTTTGGAACAAAACAAGAATAGAAAAAGCAATAGTTAATTATTACCCCATTTGTCCTGACGGTGACACTTTTTAAAAATGATCTACAATCATTTTATCTCCTAAAAAAATTTCCTTTGTAACAAGAAATTTCATAAAACTGCACAGCTAGACAGTGTAACTTCTAATGTGATCTATCTGTCTGTTATTTCAATGGAGAATAATTTAAAACAGCAAGATCCTTTTGAGAATGAGAACAAGAATAGCTAAATATTTAATTTTAAGATTAAAGAAATTACCAACACTAAAAAAATATCTCTTTCAAATACACACACGTACACATAATATGTGCCATATTAGTAAGCATATAAAAAAGAAAAGATCTGGTATGAATGTTACCAATTATAACTTTTTGAAGTTTGGACGGCTTGTGAGCAAAGCAAGTGTCTCTGTGTCACATGAAGTCCTGTGATTAAATACATGTAAACTTCATGCTTAAATCTTACAAAATAACACTTCACCCATTTGGACATCAACTTATCCAAAGAATAGGCAAGCACAAAAGAAAGCAAACCACAAAGGGAGTGTTTGAAGGGAAATAGGTGCAGGCCTCGGTTCATGCCTTTCAATGTCAACAGTCTTGGAGCGACACAGCACAGGCGAGCTTCCCCATGAGCTGAGGACCACATGTGCAGCTGGCTATTGTGACCACTTGTCAGAATTCCCGTCTGTCCAGAAAACAGGCCACAGCGCTACAGGAAAAGCCTAAAGTACAGAGCACAGCAGAATTATCTGCACACAGACCCCATCCATCAGGGCAGCCAAGGCAATCTGCAGAGATGGAGAGGGATTAACAGGTGTCCAGTTCCCAGAAATACACCATGCTTTATGTGGTCACCCTGGAGATAAGTGCTATGAACTTCACCCACTGAGAAAAGAAGGTGTGGCCCGACTTCACCCCATCTGCCTACTGCTCCACAGGGCCCAACAGTCCTTGTTTTCTGAGTATGCTGAGTCAGACACTAGGGTTGTGCCTAGAGTGAATGTGAGTCCTGGTTTACCCAGAAAAGCAATGACTTTCATTTCTTCCTTCCTTCCTTCCTTCCTTCCTTCCTTCCTTCCTTCTTTCTTCTTTCTTTCTTTTCTTTCTATCTATCTATCCATCCATCCATCCATCCATCCATCTATCTATCTATCTAAATCTACCAGAAAAGCAATGACTTTCATTTCTTCTATCTATCTATCTATCTATCTATCTATCTATCTATCTATCTATCTATCTATCTAAATCTACCCACCTATTTATCTCTCTCTCTGTATATGTATATATATACATATACATATATATATATATATATATATATATACACACACATATACCGACCCACCTATCTATCTATATATATAGCAATCTACCCACCTATCTGTATACCTACCTACTGACCTATTTACCTCTATCTATCTATCTATCTATCTATCTCTATCTATCTACCTACCTACTTATCTATAGATCTATCTATCTATCTATCTACCTACCTACTTATCTATGTATTTACATACCTACCTATCTATCTAGTGCTTGGTCTGAACAACTCCCTCCAATATAAGATAATAGAAGTCTTCTAGCATAAAAATACACACAAACTATGTCTGGAACAACACTAAAATTTGGGTGGAAAGACCATAATATTTTAATAAAAATGATAATTTTCACTCATTAAATTGTTTACACACCAAGTTATATATTGCACACACACACATATATTATTTACTTTTCAATGAAACAAATAGATATTCTTATATCCAATATGTTGAATGAGAAGACTTGAGGTCTCCCAAACAAATGGCATTTCATTCAT
Source organism: Peromyscus eremicus (assembly GCF_949786415.1). Lineage (NCBI taxonomy): Eukaryota > Metazoa > Chordata > Mammalia > Rodentia > Cricetidae > Peromyscus > Peromyscus eremicus. Next base: position 153,605,496 of record NC_081418.1, on the reverse strand, counting down.
TAACATGGAACATGACTTCACCCAGACTGATAATTCCATATGACATGACAGCTTATGAAATGAGCACTTTTTGGGACATCTTGAAGGGAAAGAATAAAAAAGAAGATGAGAGAGAGAGAAAGAGACAGAGAGAAAGAAAGAAGGTCAAAAGTCAGGAAGCAATCAAGACTGCCCTTCCTTAAGGTGTGACTTTTCTTCTAAAACTGAAGACCATACTGGTGAAGTCAAAGAAAAAGAGGTGGTCACTAAAGAACTCTGGACTTAGCAAGGTCATGGATAATCTGTCACAAGTGTTGAAATGAGAAGTTTAAAGTAAGTTTCCCTAAACTCTCTAGGGAGCAAGTACAACCAACCTGGGCTCTAGAAGAAAGAAAGAAAGAAAGAGAAAGAAAGAAAGAAAGAAAGAAAGGAAGGAAGGAAGGAAGGAAGGAAGGAAGGAAGGAAGGAAGGAAGGAAGAAAGAAAGAAAGGAAGGAAGAAAAGAAAGAAAGAAAGGAAGGAAGGAAGAAAGAAAGGAAGAAAGAAAGGAAGGAAGGAAGGAAGGAAGGAAGGAAGGAAGGAAGGAAGGAAGGAAGGAGAATGTGATTGTGGTATTAGCAGACACCCTGCACTGCCTTTTTCTTGTGTTGAGAGCAGCTAGAAATAGTTCTCTGTGGATAACCTGAGAATAAAGAATAAGACAACCCTTGTTTACACTGTACACTTTCTGTATGCTTAGAGCTACGGTATTAGTTCACACTGTCCACTGTCTATATGCTTGGAACTACTGTATTAGTTCACACTGTCCACTGTCTATATGCTTGGAACTACTGTATTAGTTCACACTGTCCACTGTCTATATGCTTGGAACTACTGTATTAGTTCACACTGTCCACTCTGTATATGATTGGAACTATTGTATTAGTTCACACTGTCCACTGTCTATATGCTTGGAACTACTGTATTAGTTCACACTGTCCACTGTCTATATGCTTGGAACTACTGTATTAGTTCACACTGTCCACTTTCTATATGCTTTGAACTACTGTGTTCACACTGTCCACTGTCTATATGCTTGGAACTACAGTTTTACTTTTTAAATGAGTAATTTTTTTAAAATACATGACTAATGTTTGCCATTGGAGGAAAAACTCCTTTCCCAGAACGTAGGAAAACTAAAAAGGAGCCAATGTGTTGGGAGAGCTACTCTGCAGTAACCAATCTTTTCCTTTAAAGATTGGTTTATATTTTATATTTATATTGGTTTATATTTATATTTATATTGTAAAGAATATAATTACACAAAACTAAAAACTGTTTCAAGTGATAGAAAATCAAGTTTTACTTAAACTTAAAAGTGGTTCACTTGTAACTAATCAACTCATGAAAGAGCAGCCAGCCAGGGTTCTTCCTGACTAGGACCTCCATCCAAGGCTGTGTCAGGACAGCACAGTGTGACCTTTCCAGCTTATGCCCCACAGAGACCAACGCTAATCCACAAAAGGATAAGGAAGGCCTCTAATCCATTTACACAGTTAGGAAAAAAAGCATTGTAACAGCCATGTTCAGGAAGAACACCACAGATAAAGTAATATTCAAGCTTCAAAGGTTCAGAATATTTCCTGAAAATCTCCTGCATGGCATGCCCAGGTGGGTGTGCTAATCAAAACAATGGAGTCAAGAGGTAAGGGGGAAGATAAATGAATAGTAAGTTAATATGGCTATGAAATTGAAACAACTGTCCCAATTATCCATGTAATCCATGAAGATGGCCTCACTCACATCAATAGCAATATGTGAACATTTAAATACCAGTGACATTGGATATAACAGGCACAGGGAAAGGGGCAGAGTTTAAAACAGAGATGCTAGGATCTGAATGAGTGTTCCCTCTAAAAATGCATTCAATTCCACTCAATGCACTGAAATTGAATTGCCATTTAAACAGCATCAAGAGGTGAGGCCTTTAAGAGGTGATCAGGCCAAGAGGGCACTATCCTGATAAGTGGATTCATGCCACTGTCCGTCTCAGAAGTGGGCTCCTCATACAGGGCCCCCCTTTCTCTTTTTCTGTCCTTGTTCCTCCTAGTTAGCCTGTGGCTATGCAGACAGAAGGCCCTTACTAGGGGCCAACACCTTGATCTAGAACTGTGAACCAGTAAGTTTCTTTCATCATAGGATGCCAAGTCTAAAGCACTGCGTTACAGCAACACTCACGGGTACCTCAGCCGACTCCATGGACTCTTCCATTCTCCATGCATTCTAAAATGAGTGAGCCATGTGCATGTGAGGTTCACACACCTACACACCCACAAGCTCCACATTTCTACTAAAGCATCTATGTCTTAACTCAAAATAATCTTGCTAGTAATTACCATCTTGTAAATTTCAGTAGAGAAAAAAAATCAAAAGAAAGATCTCTCTTCTGAAGCCACATTCTACTTTGTACAGACACCTGGAAACTGTCTGAGTACACAGTCAAATTAACCTTACTGTACAAGTAAACATTTCATTCTCTCTGCTTACATACACTTGTTTCTAAGTAAGACTATAACACAGCATGTCACAAAATGAAAAGTATTAACAAGCTGACACTAAGTAATTGTATTCCTAAACCAGTGGTCCATGAAAACCAGATTCCAATATTTAATATTAGACATGCACATTAACAAATGGATATGATGATTCCTTCCTTTCTCATGACATCTTGTTTCTTTCACATTTCATTAAATAACAGTCACACTGAAATCCAAGTCTGAGCTCCTCTATGACACATTATCAGAAAGGAACAGTCTCAAATATATACACCCAGCTTCTCAGCTCTACTCAAAATGCTACAACAGGAAAACTGTTCCCTGTTTTCTAAAACCAGAAATAAAATAATTAGGTCACAATAGCTCGTTTCTTTGGGGAAAATAAAGATGACGAATGCAATCAGGATATTTATTATCGCTGAAATTCTCTAGGCCTGGATGCCAAGTCAAGTGTGTCTTGATGCAAGTTACTGTGGCAACGTGCACTACAGAAAATGCCTTATTCTACCATGGAATATTACTCCAGCCTTTTAAAATCCATCAGTACAAATTGTAATTACAAACACTACTTCACAAACTTTATTCAGAAATACCCTTATCAAATCCTTCAAACCAAATACAAGAATATAAAACATTTTCCATTAAAGCAACATGAAACTAAATATGTGCATATGTGAATGGGCACACACACACACACACACACACGTGTGCATACAAGCATGCACACATATTCAGAATGTAAAATTTTGAGAGCATTCCAAACTCATTTCTCATTATTAGAGGCACAGTACATCTCCACCAAATCCTTCATCCCGGAAATTTCTTGCAGGGCAGTTCTGAAGGGTTATAGACCTGAGTGCTATCATTCCCTCTCACCAACCCTTTTATAGCAAGGGGGTCAGAAGAGTCTGGGGATGCCTGTGGCCCTGTTCAGACAGAAAGAAAACACATAATCTGTAAAAACGACTGTCTTTTCATAGAAAATACACGCTTCAGAGCCTGGAGAGATGGCTCGGTGGTTAAGAGCATATTGCTCTTGCAGAGGAACCCTGTTCAGTTCCCTACACCCATGTCAGGCAGCTCCCAACCACCTGGAATTCTAGTTTTGGAGGATCCAACACCCTCTTCTAGCCCTACAGGCATTGTACACACGTGTGGTACACATAGATACACTCAGGCACACACAAATACACATAAAATAAAACATTAATGTAGCTCTTCTTCACTGTTTCAAATGTATAAGCCTAACAAACTGCCTTGTGATTAAGTGAAAATTATTCTCTATCATCACCCTCTTAAAAAAAAGTGACTTGAGAAATTATCTTCATGGAGAAACTCTGATTTAACAGATATTCTGGCTGCAAGACATTAACACTAAAAGATGAAACAGCCCTGTGAAGACGCACACAGTGTCACAGTGAGTGTGAGACTTGCAGAGCTTTCTGTTGTCCGTCAAAACTGGACACTTCCGCACCCGAAAGGTGCAGGAGAAAGGCCACCCTCCCCACAGTGAGCCAGGCTATCATCTGCCAGGCAGGCTGACCAGGTTTCTGTGTACAGCTACACACAGCTCTCTCTATGTGGAACCTTCATTACTAACAGGCAAAGTGCATTTTATAAAGAAGAGCAAAAAGGGTAGAATGCAAAAGAATCTCTGCATTTACCAATAATTAAAGAAAACAACAAAAACAGAAAGCTTTTTAGCAACAAATTCTAAGTTACCTAACCCACCCATGTAACCTGAGGGATCCCAGGAACCCCAAACCTGAACTGCTTAAGCCCTGTGCACATGGCCCCCGAGCAAGGAGCCTCAGTCACAGTTCTCTTAGCAGAACCAACAGGTTAGCCCTGCTCCCCAAGGAGAAGCTGCAGTGGGAACAGCTTAGGGCAGACACTAGTCTCTGAGTTTTGCTCTAACTGGAGACACTAGCTGGGCTGCAGAGCACTGTCCTCCCTATCCTTCTCCTTCATATGAACGGACTTAACAGGCTTTTTAGTTTCTACATGGATGTAACAAGCTGGCTTCACTAGAATCACTGTCTCACTCTAACACTTGTGGCCGAGTAGTTTCTAGTGCCCAACACTGTAGCAGGTTCTACAAGAGAGCTGAGCCAGTACAGAAATGGAATTGTAGGTTTAGGAGTCCGGCTGCTCCAATAATCTAGCAATTACTAGAAGGTTCTGAGGCTATACAATTTGAGTGTAAGTTTAATTTATGTGAGACTTCTGAGGATCATGCAATCACATAATTTTTGCAAATGGAGGGCTAAGGAATTTATGCCGTGGCATGCTGGTTGGTGTCCTTAAAGTGTTTATTCACCTGTAAAATGTGAACAGCTCCCTCCTAAGTGATTTACGTGCTACAAACAAGGTCAGATGGCTTTCCCTCCTGAGACCAGTAAGTCACTTCCACATCTGGGAGACGAGATGACGGAACAGGTATACCAAAAGCAACTTGAGACATAACTTGGTTTTGAATACTTGAGGAAACTGTTGTGTTCTTTCTACTTGACAAAGCCACTCAGGGACACTGATGAATGAGAGCTCGAAGGACAGTTCATTGTCACCAAGGGTATCACAGAGAAAGCTACCAAACCTTCCCAGCCTCACTCTGTGGAGACTCCTCTGCTTCCAGAAGCAGCAGTTTGAAAGAGCAGGCAGAGCAGCACTTAGAAGGCCCAGGAGCAGCCGCCACTCTCAAAACTGAACTTGTCTGGAGATGCATTTGTCAACACAAGCTTGGCCTCAGCATCTGCACACAGTGGTGAGGTGCCACTGCACACCGTAGATCTTAAAATAGACACTTTGTAAAGGACGGTCCCTGAGTCACCAGTGAACGTAACTGTAAATGTCTCCCAAAACTCTAAAAGGTTTTTCAAAGTAACTGTCCTGGGTGCTAGGCTTCCAGGATGCACATGCAAGACAGCGGCTTCTGACTCACCTCCCTGCAGGGCCAGCAGGGCAAGCCAGTGTGAGATAGTGTGAGAGGAGGCAGAAAGAACCCCAGGCTGCTATCCTGGGGTTGACACAGGCACCCGAAAGCATACGAAGGGTCCTTAGAGTGATGGCCAACTTCTATCTTGAAAATAATGATTCCCTTTTAACTTCCAGTCCTGAAAAAGCAAAGCACAGGAGCTGCTTTCCCGAGAACAATCCTGTCAGCGCTCACTCACCACTCAGCCCTCTGACCGCAGTTCCTTGGGTGGGAGGGTTTCTGCTGAGTTTCACCTAACACTGTGTCTTTGGAAAAGGAATTCAGTTGTTTCTCCAAAGACCACTTAATGGCCTAGAGTGTTCCAGGAAGGGTTTCTCACCCCTTCTCTACTACCCAAAGCTCCCTGCAACAACACAGTGATTTTCTTGTCAGCAATTACTAGTTAGGCATTAGGAAAACTGCCTAAAATGAAGGCTAAAACTGTTGAAGACAAGACCCGGGGTGGGGGGTGGGGGTGGGGAGATAGTCCTAAAGAATAAAACCAAAGCCAGGCCACACTTTTCCTTGGAGAGAACAAGCGACCCCCACTGCTCCCTAAGGAGGCGGCCTGGCAGCATTTCCTCTGACCACTCCACTGCCTAATGCTTCAAGAATGTGAAGCTTGAAGGAGTCTAAGAAATCTTGGCTACAGGACTGGAATTGACGCAATCGCGTCTGCCACATTCACACTATGCCCTTCACAGATGTCTCTGCATCTATTTATAGAAAGTTTAGAGCAAGGCCAGCTACTGTCAGCCATTTTTACCATTTTCAAAATATACTCAGACATGAACTACTTTTCTTATGAATAAAAGACAGCCCTCACCCCACAAAACCTCAGTTCTTAAAGTCTTAGTCACGAAATTACATGAAATAGCAAATAAGTAATACAATCAGAAAAAAATGGTGGGCCTCAGGTGAGATACAAAACTGGAAAAAATATGTACGTTCCAACAACAGAGGAAGGAAATCTGAGTCCACAGGTGCCCTTCCATGGCCAACTTCAGCTGCATGGCTGTGTCTCCAGAAGCCAGTTCCTGACTAAAACTTCATAATTGTTTCACAAATGTCATTGATTTCCTAGTTTTTAAAAAGGTGTTAGTTACATTTACTTCTTATTTACTCTCTGTGTGTGCGCATATGCGTGCGTGCATGTATGTGTGTGTGCACACGCAGGTGTGCACATATGCCATGGATGGTGAGTGGAGGTCACAGGACAACAGGAATTGGTTCTCTAAAACAAGGGTCTCAGGGATTGAACTCAGGTTGCCAGGCTTGGTGGCAAGCACCTGTACCCACTGAGCCCTCTCACCAGCCCCTGATTGTTTTAAACTGTTATCATTGTACTACAAAGGTGTATTACTGCCTGTTTCCAATTTTTAAAGATAAATAGCGGGCTGTAAAGCATCGTCGAATTCCTGCTTCATGTATGATGCGAGCTGTTAGCTGTTAGGGCTTCCACTAGCCCTGCCTACATACTCCTCCAGGAGATACTGACATACCTGGGGATGAAGTGACCTGATGGGTTCAAAATGCAAAGAAAGGTCAACCCTGCTGGAAAGAAAACTGGGCAATCAATTAGAACCAAGCAGGAAGAGACTAGCTACCTAAACTAACAACCATACCCTAATAGCCAGAGGTCGGGAGCTCCCTGGGTCTACTATCCATGGAAAATACTTTTCTTACCAAGAGCAGTCTCTCCCCACTCACTTCCTGCACCTCTTTGTACTTCCCAGCCCACTGCCCCCTCAGTTCACTTCACAGACACAAACAGAAGATCACATCCCATCATCCACGGCTTTGCAACCTCTTCTGTAACATCTTTAGCAACTGCACTTGACCAAGTTCCTCCAAGACAAACAGAAGGGCTGGCAACGGTAAGACTAAGAAACACGCAGGGATGGTCTCAGGAAACTCACAGCACACCAGTGTCCCATGAATCCCTTTGTTGTGGCAGGACACATCTGAGCTCCTTCTCACCTCCTTTCCTGGAGCCACCACAGAGCTGTGCCAGCCTCCCACCAACAGCTTTCTGGCCTCTAGTTCCATTCATGTTAGCATCCCATGTCCAGGCCCCACCAACTCTCTGTACTGGCCAAACGTACCTCACTCCCCAGCAGACAAGTACGATGTCTTCTTACCATCCCTAGAAATAATTATCCTCATACCTACAAAATAGTAAAGCCCTCACCCCTCATCAAAGGGGCTTCTTTTTGTAACAGATGGAAACTATTATGGAGACCCACAAGTAGTTAAAATGTAGAGAGCAAGTGACTGTGGGGTGCCCAGCCCAGGAGTAGATGTTACACCACAAACCCTACACCTAGGGCTCGGGACACATCACAGAAGAGGGTGTGGAAAGATTCTAAGAGTCAGAAGACCAGGACATCTGCTGTGATTCCCCTCTCCTCCCTCCTCCTCTCTTCTCTCCTTCCTTCCTCCTCTCCCCTCCTCCTCTCCTCTCTCCTTCCTTCCTTCCTTCCTCCTCTCCTCTCTCCTTCCTTCCTTCCTTCCTCCTCTCCTCTCCCCTTCCTTCCTTCCTCCTCTCCTCTCCCCTCCTCCTCCCTCCTCCTCTCCTCTCTCCTCATTCCCTCCTCCTTTCCTCTCTCCTTCCTCCCTCCTCTCCCCTCCTCCTCTTTTCCTCTTCCCCTCACCACCCCCTCAGAAACAAGCCTTATGACAGATACCCAATTTCAGTTGGCCAGCCCAAAAAACATATACATATGAGCAACATACACTAAAGGGACTCAGCAGGGGTGTGTGTGTGTGTGTGTGCATGTGAGAGGGAGTTGGGGAACATGGGAGGAGCTAAAGGAGGAGTGAATGGGGTAGGATGATGTAAGTACAGTACTCATGTATGACATTTTCGAAAATGAATAAATAGAAACAAAACAAAAATATGTCAGCTTGTTTTTTTCATAAGTGAGATACCCACAAAATAAGAATAAAGTCATAAATAACATACAAATCTGAAATATTCCTAAGTTTGGGGGTTTCTCATCAACATAAAGGAAAGGACAGGAACACTCCAGGTGTTTTGTTTTTTTCTTTGACATCAAATTCACAGATACATACTTCATATGCAATTCAATTCTGTTAAAAGCAACATGCAATGTTAGTAAGAAAGGCACCTTCTGCCTCACATGTTCCATAGAACATGTTAAAACAACAAAATGACTACGGAACAATAAGGTGGACTTGCTGTGGGAATACTCACACGTGCTGCTGTGATGGTTAAATGATCACTAGTCAACAGGCAGTGAGAATAACGAAACCAATCACATAATAACCAATTGCTAAACTCTCGCCTTATTTACAGTAGGGGAGGCACTGTAAAAGACTACAGTATGGATTTCTTTCTGTGCAAAACTTGTGAGACATAACCAGTATCTAAAGCAGCAGTTCTCAACCCGTGTGTTGTGACCCCCTTTGAGGGTAGAAGAGGGGTCACCTAAGACCCTCAGAAAACAGATATTTACATTATGATTCATAACAGTAGCAAAATTACAATTATGAAGTAGCAATGAAAATAATTTTATGGTTGGGGTCACCATCACACTGTATTAAACTGTATTAAAGGGTCACAGCATTAGGAAGGTTGAGAACCACTGCTCTAGAGACTATAAAGTAAATGTTTGCTAGGCCCCAACAGATGACAAAAGTTACCATGTCCCTCCTTATATGTGGCCACAAATTCTAACTTCTTCCAACTGCTAATGCTGCTGTTACACAACAGCAGGGCGGAGGGTTGGCAAGTAAGCCCCAAGAACCGTCTGTTCAGGTCAGACACAGGCCCACTGTGAAGTCAACCCAGTGTATTTCCACGGGCTACCTCTCCTGTCCCATGCTGCTCTCAGGAAATGTCTGTGCTCCACAGAAATGTCTGTGTCCTTGTCCTCTGGCCTGACACACTCACCCACACTCCATCTACCACCCCTTGTCCTCTGGCCTGACACACTCAACCACACTCCATCCACCACCCCTTGTCCTCTGGCCTGACACACTCACCCACACTCCATCCACCACCCCTTGTCCTCTGGCCTGACACACTCACCCACACCCCATCCACCACCCCTTGTCCTCTGGCCTGACACACTCACCCATACTCCATCCACCATCCCTTGTCCTCTGGCCTGACACACTGATCCGTACCCCATAAAGAACTGAAGTTCACCCCAACAGTTCCAGGATCTGCTAAATGCACTAGAAACTGGAGAGCAACAGACCAGAAGCCAAGAACAGAATGCAATCAACTATTTTAAACAGCTCAGCCACTGATTCTGCTTAAACCCGTCCAAAATATGCTTCACAAAGTTTAGCAGCTAAGCTGTAAGATCATTATTTAGTCAGGGTTTCCTTACCAAGGCTGTATCCAATAACCTACACCAGAGTGTTTTCACAAGACCAGTTTCAGGCTAGACCAGTATTCATGCAAATTCTTTTGAAGATTTAGGATCCCAATTTGAGGGAGGGAACATATACCAACAAATACATAGAAAGTGAAAAATAAACATAACTACATGAGTAGAAACTGTGCTTACTACAGAACACACATCTGGTATGATAATGGGACATAAAGGGTTAAATGTTTAAAGGGGGGGCTGGGAATAAAATAGCATAGCATCCATGGACCAGAAGGTATATAAAAACAAAACAAAGCAAAACAAACAAAAAACACCACATGGCTGACCTAGAGTTTTGAGAGAAAACATTCAAATGGATGGGAATGTGAGCAGAGAGAGAAACTTGAATAGCAGACAAGGAAGCAGGCGAGTACTGAGGAAATAGCCTCTCACAGCACAAAGCTCTGATGGAGGCAGGTTTCACAAAGGGATCCAAAGGTGTTGTGGAGTATTAGTTGAAGATATGTTACATTCTTTTATGCTGTAGAACATTTGTTTAATGACACAAAGATGTGTTGCATTCTTTTACGTTGCATTTGTTTAACTGTGTGAAGCTGTGTTACTTTGCCTGCCTAAAACACCTGATTGGTCTAATAAAGAGCTGAACAGCCAATAGCTAGGCAGGATAAAAGATAGGCACGACTGATATGCAGAGAGAATAAATAGGAGGAGAAATCTAGGCTTGGAGAAAGAAGAGGGAAGAGCAAGAAAAGAAGGAGAGGAAGGTGCTAGAGGCCAGCCACCCAGCTACCCACAGAGTAAGAACGAAAGAAAGATACTTAGAAAAATGAAAGGTAGCCAGGCATTGGTGGCGCACGCCTTTAATCCTAGCACTCGGGAGGCAGAGGCAGGCGGATCTCTGTGAGTTCGAGGCCAGCCTGGGCTACCAAGTGAGTTCCAGGAAAGGCGCAAAGCTACACAGAGAAACCCTGTCTCGAAAAAACAAAACAAAAAACAAAAAAACAAAAAAAACCACACTACCACAAATGAAATCCCAAATAACAGTGGTAGAGAAAACACTCCCCAGTCACCCTGAAAATACACCTAAATGCCAGAGAATGCTAGTGTGTTAGCTTAGATTTGATTATCCTGCTTCACTGTGTGATTAATCATCTGTTCACAATGTTAGTCTCAGAAGAAAAACCCCAAGATGGCTTGCTGAGGTCTCTAAGTGGATGTTTGAAACTTCCCCAGTTAGGGTTTTTGCTTTTCTAATGGTCTAAGAAAATGAACTTAAAAATGCAGGAAGAGTAAGTTCAGACATGGAAAAGAGTTCATCTTCTAAAATGACACAGGTGAGTTTCTTGCAGAGAAGAAAAGAGTTGAGGATTGGGAATGTAGGTCAATAAAAGTGCCTGCCCAGCATGAGCAAAGCCCTAGGCTCTCACCATCAGCCCTGCACCAGATGAAGGCACTGTTGGAGACGCTAGTATATATCCAGGGGCAAACATAAATGTAGGAAAAAGATACTCTACTGGTGAACACAAAATTACTTTAGGGGCCGGGCAGTGGTAGCACATGCCTTTAATCCCAGCACTTGGGAGGCAGTGCTAGGCAGATCTCTGTGAGTTCAAGACCAGCCTGGTCTACAGAATGAGATCCAGGACAGGCTCCAAAACTACACAGAGAAACCCTGTCTGGAGGGGGAGGGTATTACTTTGTAGCTGGAGTTTCCTTGTGTCCCAGCCTGCTGGCAGATGGAGCAAATCTCTCCCACTAACGTCCCCCAAGTAAACACACAGAGACTTATATTACTTACAAACTGTATGGCCTAATGGCTCAGGCTTCTTGCTAACTGTTCTTATATCTTAAATTAACCCATTTCTATTAATCTATAAGTTGCCATGTGGCTTGTGGCTTACCAGTATCTTTACATATTGCTTCTCATCACGGTGGCTGGCAGCATCTCCCTGCCTCAGCCTTCCACTTCCCAGAATTCTCCTCCCTCTTTGTCCTGCCTATACTTCCTGCCTGGCTACTGGCCAATCAGTGTTTTATTTATCGATCAATCATCCATAGCACTTCCCCTTTTCTTTTTTTCAAAAAGGAAGGTTTTAACTTTAACATAGTAAAATTACATATAACAAAACAATTATCAAGCAAGAATTACAGTTACAATATCTAGTCTATTTATAATATCTAGTCTATTTGTATTTGGCAAAATTAAAGAAGATTATTCTATCTATTCTATATTTGTGAGTCTAAGGTTTCATATCTAACTTATCTTTTATCATAACTAAGGAAATTATAACTATCTAGTCTTCAACTACATCAAAGACCTCAGAAGGATATAATATTAACTGGGAGAAGGACTCAAGCAACTTTTGGGAATCTTGCGAGAGTAGACAGAGACAGCTGGCAGGCTGGACAGTCACCTAATGTTCCTCGGTAAAGTTGGGGCATCTGTCTTCAGCCCACAGTCCTAGATTCTCTCAGTCACTCCTCTCAGTGTCCTGTAGAATGTCTAACAGTTTCCTCTGCAAAGCAGGAACCTGAAAGACCATTTTGCCAAGCAAAGTTCAGTGGTCACCTTCCTATGAGTCCTGCATGTCCAGTCGATATATTTTTTCAAGCAGTCCAGGCAAGAACAGTTTCTTGCCCAAATGGCTATTTTCGCCAAGAAGAAGATAAACTCCATATGGAATGTCTTCGATACCCATCCTCTCTGAAGTAAATTGGTGCTGCCAGGAGCAGACATGTCTCACTGTCCAGAAGTGGAAGGCTGAAGCAGGGAGACGCTGCCAGCCACCGTGATGAGAAGCAATATGTAAAGATACTGGTAAGCCACAAGCCATGTGGCAACTTATAGATCAATAGAAATGGGTTAATTTAAGATATAAGAACAACTAGCAAGAAGCCTGAGCCATTAGGCCATACAGTTTGTAAGTAATATAAGTCTCTGTGTGTTTACTTGGGGGATGCTAGTGGGAGAGATTTGCCCTGACTGCCAGCAGGCCAGGACACAAGAAAACTCCAGCTACATTACTTTAGGATGTTGGCATGTTTAAGCATGTTCTAAACAATTAGCTAATTTCCTAAATGGCTGCATGGTATATGTCAATCTTGAATCAGTGCCCAATTTCCCATCAAAGAAAAGCATACACAATAAAGCAATTGGCTCACAGAGCTGAGTATCTTTAGGTTTTAACACTATTTAAGTCGACCTATATGTGACCTGTTTCTGCAACCTTACCATCTCCTGTCATAGAGCCTGACTGCAGGCTCATTAGGTCCTTTCTGGAGTTACACTGTCCAAAAGTGGGGGTCAGTTTGCTGGACTCCCAGCTCTCTCTAATGTGTTGAGCCAGTTTCTCTCCAGGCTCAAAAGTGGCTACAGCTTCCTGTGTGACAAATGACAGAGCACAGTGCTTGATGCACTACTGATGTCACAGAAACGACCTGGGACAGGGTTTTCCTCGCTTTCTGGTGAGAACAGGCACAGAGTGGTTACGTTACTGAAAGCCAAGTCTCCCAGTAAGTACACAGTAGCCAGCCATGTCTACCTTAGCTACACTCCTAACCACTCAACAACACTGTTTCTGGCCAGACACCATGGTCCAGCAAGGGAGGCAGAGGAATACATGTGCTCCTGCCCTTTCTCTCCTCACTGATTCTACCCCGCTAAGTTCCACAAAAGCCAGAGGAGGGTGGCCATCCCCATAACTGCTATTTTTAACCTGATTCTGATTTATTATATTTAGTCTTTTATGTTTTGAACATTGTCTCAAGCTGCTAAGGAGTTCGTAATCTCTCATTACCTATGATCTACACCTCCGTTGTGGGTTGAATATAAGATGTTGCCCATCGGCTCAAGTATCTGAAAACCTGATATAGCTCTTTCATGGTTGTTGGCTTCTGGTGGGGTAAGGGTGGAAAGGACTCAGTTTTTTAAGGGCTGGCCACCGGGAGTTTGACCATGCTCCAGAGAGCATATGGGCAACACAGATTGGATTTGTTTTTGAAACTCCCAAATAATCAATAAAATATTATGTTGAAAAAAAAAGTTATATTACCTTATCTTAGGAGTCATTATGGATGCTTACAAAGATTTTTTAGTTAATCCTTGAAATTAAGATTGCTGTGCCGCCCATATATACCCCAAATTAGATAAGAGACATAACCACTAGCTTAGTTAACAGGAGGATGGCTCTGAAAATCAGGCCTCTAAAATAATCATGCTTTCATTCAGGGAAGCCGGAAGGGTCCTGAGTTTTAGCCTCTGCTTCAGAGACTGACCTACAAGAAGAAGCAGGGCCTTTCCACACGGCTGCCTCACCGCACCTCAACTCAAAAGCATATTAATGTTATACAGAGGAAGCATGTAAGTTCTTATCCAGGATGAAAGGTCCTACCATGCCAGAACAACAGGCCAGACATGGAAACATTTCTCATTTCTCCCCATAATGCCAGACTGATCCCTCACACCAGCTTTTCCCACTGGGTGCTCAGTTAATACTGTGCAGCGTAAAAAATGTCTCCAAGCCTGTTCAACCTTGTAGAGCTGTGATGTCTAATAGGAAAGGGCCCAGCAGAACCTGGCATATATCATTTGTGCCACTCAACTCAGTGTTCGTCCTATTATTTAAGTTAACGAACCTAAAGATCAATAGCATGATGAAAAAACAACTTTGTTTGTGGGATTCATACTAAATGTAAACATTGTGATTGGTTTGCTTTACAGGCCTGGTGACAGCCCTTACACACAGCATGGAGGGTGGGGTCTGGAGCTGCCCTGCTGTCTCCATCTGACGCAGGCTCAGGGGATGATGGGCAGGCTTCACTGCCCACTCTGCAATTAGTCACAGCATTTACTTTTTAAATTAAATGTTTTGTTAACTGGGAAGAAAGGCCATGCTACTGCACACACTTTTTCTTAACATAGCTATAAGGGGTCTTGGTTTCCTGCTCTGAAGAGAACCTGTGATCACAGGTTACAGAACAATGGTCCACCTAGCCCAGCAACAGAGTCACACTCTCATCTGTGGTCAAGAACCTTGTTCACACAAACCTGCTGAAGACTTTCAAGGACACATTCTACTTGTTTCAGATAATTTGATGAAAATATCAAGTACCTAAGGTTGGAATTCTCAGACTTCAGACCTAAATTTGTTAATGTACCACCTTGTTTTTACCACTATGAACTTAGCCAAAGGGCCACCTTTTCTAAGAGAATTTTCCTAACTCCTCTGTCTCCCAACTAAAAACCGTCTACTACCCTGCCTATTTGCTCCTCACTCCCACAACAGGTACCCAAGACATCCCATCTGCTGCTGACCTGTCTCCAGGGAGGGTCTATGCCCATTACTCACAGAGTGCCCAGCCTCTGTAGCTGAGAGGCCGCAGGATGGAACAGTGGCTAAAACCAACAGTGGTGAGCTGCCCTTGAGTTAGAGTCCTGGTTCTGGCCTACCTCTGCCAAACACTATGGGCTTGGACAAATTATTGTGGGTCTGGTTTTATAGAAGTTATTGTGACTTAATATATGAGATACTTAGCACCTGGTACACTTATAAGTATTCATATGGCATTATAAATAAAATGACCATTTATTGAAAAAAAAAGTATCACGGGCTGGAGAGATGACTCAGTGGTGCAGACACCACTCAATCATGAGCATCAGAGCTCAGATCCCAGCACCTATGTTGGGCTACTCACAAACCACAAATACCTCTAACTCCATCTCCAAGGGACTGGATACCCTCTTCTGGCATCCTTGAGCACATGCGTGTGCGCACGCATACACACACACACACACACACACACACACACACACACACATTCATAAATAAATAAAATAGAAATGAATTTAAAATGTAAAATGTCTCCATCACTTATACTCTTCAGTTCTGGAAAGCTCAGTGTTAATTTGCTCGTCAAAGCTTCGAGTCTTTACTTTAGGTGACTTCCTCTGTGACACAATGGCCCTCTCTGTGCTCTTAAGACTCTTCTCTCTGACTCCCTTTCTGGTTTTTCCTTCTAGCTGGGCCAGGCACTAGAGCATGTGCTCTACTGTTGGACTCTCTTCTCACCCACATGCTACAGGACAAGCTTTTTGGTCTTCAACTCCCCTAGATGTAAGGTCAGCCAACTGATAATGCTGAATAAATGGCTGGAATGATGGCTGGGCTGTATCTGTACTGCTGGCCAAACTTATAATCTGTATTTCTAACCACTTTTTAGGGAAACCCCATTGAGAAATGAAAATAACACCTTTCTCGTTAATGTTCTCACATGTGCTTTGGTTAAATAGCATGATAAACTGACTAAACTTTTTGTCTCCCAAGCCCTGATGTCCCACTAGCAATGAAATCCTTCCTTAAAGCCCCAGGAACATCTACACTGTGCAATGAACCTATGACTCCCAAGTCTCCCAGACTGAAGGGGGAGTTAGGACCTTGTCAACAATGCTACCAGAGCGGCCAGCCTACACAGAGCTTAGCCCTGACTTTATTTAAAGTACTTTTGGACTTTAGATATTGACACTTGTCATGAATCCTATGGACTCTCAGGGCTCATGGAGTCCATGATACTAACTCTGAAGTCAGCACTGTACCTATATTCCAGCTGGTCTCCGATAATCTGTGAAAGTCCAACTGTACAACCTCTGGAAAGAGCAGGAAAGGTCTGTAAAGCAAGAGTGTCAGGTTTTGTCTTATACATATTTTAGTTTGTGGATTTAAGTTGGCAAGTCACAATGCCAATTAAATCCACTAAAATAACACACCTAATTTGCTAGATAGCATTCAGTGAAACACCATTCAGTAAAATAAAAAGGTCACTGATATGAACTGCTGTGATCTGGGCTGATTTTCCCAGAAAATAAAATCAAATGATCAGCTGAATGAGACAGATTTAGTAAGAACTTAGGCTTTACTAGAACAGAGGGAAGATAAATAACAAGACACCAGCAGAAGCCAGGCAGTTGCTTTTGGAGCAGTTGACACAGGGGTAGTCCATAACTGCAGCCCGTGCAAAACACTCAAATGAAGGCCAACAGGAATGCAAACATCTCACCAAGCCAAAGAACAGGGTCTGTCGGCTTGTTCACTGGTAGGGACTGAGACTCACTGGGGGGAACGGCTCTGAGGAAGGACTCAACAGAAGGACCCTGATCAAGCAAGGCCATAAAGGAAAAGTCTGTT
This sequence comes from Peromyscus eremicus, assembly GCF_949786415.1. NCBI lineage: Eukaryota > Metazoa > Chordata > Mammalia > Rodentia > Cricetidae > Peromyscus > Peromyscus eremicus. The sequence continues at coordinate 153,588,465 of NC_081418.1, read as the reverse complement.
AATCTTGTCTCCAACAGTCCTTGTTGACGACTGTGGCTGCTCACTTCAGTTTTTGAGCCATCTCTCTAGCTATAAACTGGCAGATCTGATTATTAACAATGAAATTTAGGAACTAAATTAGGCATAGACACAATGTGGCTAAAGAGCTAATGCTGTGGGATGGTCTGTATGTCAAGTGTGTTGCTGATTGGTCAGTAAATAAATCACTGATTGGCCATTGGGTAGGCAGGAAGTATAGGCGGGACAAGGAGAAGAATTCTGGGAAGTGGAAGGCTGAGAGAGAGAGACACTGCCAGCCGCCACCATGACAAGCTGCATGGGAAGATCCCGGTAAGCCACGAGCCATGTGGCAAGGTATAGATTAATGGAAATGGATTAATTTAAGATATAAGAACAGTTAGCAAGAAGCCTGCCACGGCCATACAGTTTGTAACTAATATAAGTCTCTGTGTTTACTTGATCGGGTCTGAGTGGCTGTGGGACTGGCGGGTGAGAGAGATTTGTCCTGACCGTGGGCCAGGCAGGAAAACTCTAGCTACAAGCTAATGCTCTGAAGAACCTAAGTGAGGAAAGCCAACTATGAGGAGAAATAAGCAGGAAACAGCCTCATGTTCTGGGAATCACAGCTCTCCTGTCATCGCTGCAAAGCCAGGGGACTTCCAGGCATGCACCATCAGGAGGTACAACACATCCATCTTGTGCCCCCACAGCAGGTGGGAGGGAATGGAGACAGAGGCAGCCTGGGCCAAGGAGGAAACCAATGGAAGACTTGTTCATAAAAGCCTGCCTTGGAACAAAGCATACATTCCTGGGGCCACACAGAAGACCACCACCCCTGGGCCTGGCCACACTGTCATCCCAAACTCATGACTCTACTACGCTTCCTCCCGAAGTTACTCCACCCACCCAACTGTGTGTCCATACCTAACTTGGTTCTTAACTGCCCTGGCCAGTAATAAGATGTGGCACTTAGTTAGGGGAGTAAGTTCGAAGGCAGAAGTGGCACATCCAGACTATCCGCAATGAGTCCTGGAGGTGAGACTGGAGGCAGCTTACACCCTGGACAGCCAGCACGGTCTTTTCCACCACATCCACCTTCACACCACCGCCTGACATTCCTAGTGTTCTTGTGACTTTGGTCTTTAGTGTGTGCTGTCTTCTGATATGTGGCTTTACCACTAAGTCTGTAAGCAACAAGTATTGAAGCACTTCCTTACTTTATGGAGCTCAGCCAGGGCCTTGCACATGGCATCTCAGTAAGTGTTACCACTAAGCTGCACACCCAGCCCAAGCCCAGGCTGGACATGAACACACTATGTAGTCCAGGTTGGCAAGCACAGAGAAGAACTACAAAGGCCCCCCATACCCCAGCTCAGTCTGCTGAGTGACAGAATTACTGGTGTGTGCCACAACATCCAGTTCAGCCTAGGGCTTTTGTTTAAAGTTCAGCTTTTGCTAAACAGTAAGCTTCCTAAGATGCAAAGATCCTTTTCTTTGTCAATCCAACTACTACAAAAATAGCTTCTCCCCATAACATGTGTGCCATAAATATGTGTTGAGTAAACATAAACAAGCTAAATAAGATAAACTGTACTGAAACACTGAGCAATGGTCCAAAGCCAAGTTAATTCTAATCTGATCTCAACATTTCTCATGGTAAAACCTGAATAAGCAGAAATTTTAGTTTAAAACAATGCCAGAAAAACAACAACAGCCTGTGGCTTTCATAAATAAGCTCATTATCAAACAAAAGGTAAACAAACTTTAGATGAAGGCTACCCTTCACCCCAGGGCTGGAACAGTACACCTCGCCCCGGTGCCTGCCACTTTCCCAGGCCCCTAGGCACATGGACCCAGCAAACAACACAGCCACTTGTAGTTTTCCACAGAGCATGATCTCTGTATAGCCTGGGCCACCAACCCACTGCTCTACTTGTATGAGATTCTGCCCAGAAACATCTTCACCCATAAGTCCCAGCTTGAGTGGGAAGTCTCAAATTTCCCAAGGCAAACTTAGATACCTTTGCAGAAAGAAGTATTTAGCTCCAGCTTCATGCTCCTAGAACTGTTCAGATGCCTGGCCCTGCCTCCTAACGGAACAGCTGGGAGAGGAGATGGGTTTTCCTTGTATACCCATTTCACAGCACTCAGAGGCACTGTGAGTGGACCTATGATGACTACAGCACGACCCAATCCACCAACATCAGCTCCACATAGCTAGGACCTGTCCCTGAGCTCTCCTGTACTACCTGGCAGGGGCAGCCAAGCTCAGGGTATAGAGTTGGCCCATCCAGCCCCTAGTGTGAAAGATTTCAAGTAATCAGTGCTGTCTGGAGAGAACTCATGATTTCCACATACACAGATTTTACATTAGGAAAGTGAGCGCTGCCTTAGAATAATGTTGGCCTCAAAGACTGCCCTGGGTCTCCCAGTCAGTGCTGTCCTTAGGAAGTGTAATGGCAGAAAGGCAGGTGGGAGCGGTTCCCGGTCTGTAGACTTCAGGCCTCTCTGCTAGGGAAACGCTGCATAGATGACCTTCCAAAGCACTGCAGCACACCACATCTTAAGTCAGCTTCCTTCCAACAGGGCTTTGCTCTGTGGCTGGCAGGGCACTGCTCACCTGACAGCTGGGCTTTCTCCTCAATCCCTCTTCTTTCTGTTGCTCACTTTTCCCACCTGTCCCATCAGGGGAAAAATAGTTTAAACACAGCCCAAATAAAACGTAATACATCTGGAGGACCACACAGCACATTGATAGCGATGCTCAGTAGGACCCTCCTGCTGCCAGGCCAGCCTTCATGTTCCCTGACCACACACTAGCTGAGTACTCGGGGCTGCCTGACACAAATTTCCAGTCTACTTCAAACACAGAACTTGGAATCACATGGTTTCACTTCCAGATAACACCTCACCCTCATTCACGGAGGGAGCTGTGCCACTGGAACAGGAATTCTGTTTAGTCCCTTAGCACTCCTACGGAAAAAACAAACAAACAAACAAACACTGTAGGCTGCTGGTTTATAAACAGGAAGTTGCATTTTCATGGTTCTAGAGCTATGATTGGAGGTCAGGTAGGAGCCCACTTCCTGGCTCCCAGAGGGTCCTCTTGTGCTGTGTCCTTACACGCCAGAAGAATGGCTAACTCTCTTGAAAGAACATGAGGGATCCACCTTCACAAACTGATCACCCCCCAAACTTCACCTCCCCAAACCTTGAGTTTGTGTGTGTGTGTGTGTGTGTGTGTGTGTGTGTGTGTGTATAAGACTCTGAGGAGGCACAATCATTCAAGTCCTAACAAGTCCTCCTCTCCTGCAGCAGCTGTGGAACACTGATTTTTCAAATGAAGTCCAGACCCCACTAAGGGCAGGTTATCTCACAGACTCACCTGAATTTAATCTTTAGTCAGTTTACTTGGATGATGACATTGTATTTAACTGACCCAGGAATGAAGATCTGGGGATCAAAGGGCAACCCAATGACAGACTAAACTGACAAGAGAGAATCCTGTCCTTCTGCCCCAGCAGACATGTGCCACAGGCGCATCTGCCTTGGCATAGCCCCAACTTGTTTTCTCAGTTCCCTGTCCTCCGTGCCATGGTCTAGTCTAACTGGTGACTGACTGAGCATGTATAAACTTGCTTTTGTCTCTTTTAAGAAACAATTCTGGGCTGGGAATATAATTGGGTGGTAGAGCACATGTTTGTTATTCATTGAGGCCCTAGGTTCAATTCCAAGCACACAAAATAAACACAACCAATCAACCAACCAATAAAACAATCACACAAATAATATCTTTCTTCAATTATAAAATATACAATCATTACAGAAAAATTGGAAAACAAACAATAAAGGAACGGGATCAAAAGTCACCAATAACATGAGTGTGCAAATCTACAATTATACTTAGGAAGTCACATGACCCTGAGTATAAGAGACCAGGCACTAAGGAGGACAGGTAAGATTTTTTTTTTTTTTATAAGAAAAATGTTCAAAACATTGGGACACATTAGAAGCTGAAGCCTGGAGGGTCATGCAGATGTTGATGACATCCTATTTCTTGATCTGGCACTTGCTACATGTTCTGCTTGAGACAAGATAGTGAATTCATTCAACAAACAACTACACCAAGAATCCAAGGAGAACCAAACAGCTGCCTGCACGGACATACTTCCTGAGTAGATATCCAACATGGTGAGATGCTGCTTTCTAGAAGGCCCATGGTCTAGCAGGCAAGACAGCATGACCCAGACCTGGAGCCTCAGTCCTGAACTTGACATCTCAGGTGCAGACAGGAACAGAGGCCACTATGAGAACATGGAAGACTCCCCTGGGTGGGCGCCTTCATGCCCACTATCTACAGATGTGTAAGCTGCTGTGTTTAGAACGTCATTGTGAAGTGTTTTGTAAACACTGTGAATCTACTGTCTCTAGCTCTGTAAAGTCACAGGACAGCTCAAGTGCTGACACAGAGGCGTGCTTCTGACAGAGACAAAAGAGCTCATAAAAACAGCTGAGTGGGGAAGGTACTTTTTGTTTTCTTTTTCTCCCCTCAATCACTACTCCTCTCAGAGTAAAGAAGGTCTAGGTGACCCTTCTAGGGCCAGGAATGAACTCCACGTAGTAATGATGAACTAGGGCACAAAGGGAGAGACTGTGTGTGACAATGAGCATGGCCAAACGTGGAAATGTGGCTTGTGTAAGTTCAGGGGCCAGGAAACTGCCCAAGAAATGATGCACCAAAGCCCCAAAGTGCAGCAGGCTAGTAGTGAACCCGGACATCAGGGATCATGTAGGGGCTCCACAGGATCACAGAGAAATCATGAAGAAGCCTCTGGCCTCAAGAGACTTCATGCAGACAAAGCTGCTCCACTTTAGAAAAGGGTACTCCACAGAACACCCACAGCAAGGGCATTACTGGCTACGAAGCTTCAAAGAGTGGCCTTACACTCCTTGAACTGCAACAGGGGACTGCGAGCTTAGAGCCTACTTAGTCACTTTGAACTCAAGAACACATGAGCCAAGAAGAGCCCCCTTAGAAGTTCACCTGTTTGAAGTGGAGAGCTTCCACAATCACCACACAAAGGAGTATGAGAAGTAGGCATGCATATGGCATGGAAGAAAGACTAGCTCTCAGGGAACTGAGCACTCCTGCAAGGGAAGAGCCCAGCCAGGCTGGTTTTAAGGCTACTGTGTAGGAGAGGGGCACAGCCTTTTATCTGCACGAACAAACAGCACGTCTTATTAGGCATCACTGAAAAAGACACCTTAATTTGGTCTTGCTCCAACTGTTAGGCACATGGATGAGGAATGGAAAGGCAGACAAGCAGGGAGGCAGGACAGTCACCTGCCCATGCTAGGGCAGGAGACCAGAGCCAGCTGGTAAGGAGCTGCCACTTCACAGAGCCCCGAGTCCCTTGCTTTTCTTACCAGTCAGGCTCTTACACTGCCTGTCCTCAGTTGAAGGGCACTATCTGATGAGGAAGAAGGACTGTGCTGCGTGTCACCTGGCACCAGTCATGGAAACATGAACATGATGCATGATGTGCCATGGACGCAGTCAGAAACTAAGGAAGAACTGCACTGTGGCTGAGGAGGCAGGGTCTGGAACTGACTACAGAGCACCGAAGGAACAGATGGGGATGTACATTCCACGTTTGAATGTCAGAGTAAAAGCAATGCCGAGTGGGGAGACTCCCCTCCCTCCCCACCCAGACTAAACCTTCCAGAACCTAAGAATTCTGTGCCTCTCAGGAAAACAAACCCAAGGAGAAAAGGCTCATCAACAGACATGCTAGAGGCGCTCAGATAACTCATGGGCTACCTGGGCCTACAGAGACCACAGGCGAAAAAACTGCAGAAACAGGGGAAACTATCTCTTCCCTTCTGCCCACCCGTCCTGGTAGTCCACACCCATCGGAGCTCTCTGCATTTGCTCTGCTGCATGCTCACACACAGACGGACCCACTGGAGCTCTCTGCATTTGCTCTGCTGCATGCTCACACACAGACAGACCCACTGGAGCTCTCTGCATTTGCTCTGTTGCATGCTCACACACAGACGGTGTGCAGTTCGGTTCTGATAAATGAAGAAGAGTGACACCTATGAAGGATATTCTCATGTTTGATTGTTGAGACTGCGCCTCACTGTGTAGCCCTGGCTGTTCTAAACTTTCTAGGTACACTGGGCTAGCCTCGAACACAGAGATCCTCTGCCTCTGAACCACAGGCAGGCAGCACCATGCCAGCTAGGAAAAGGCATATCAAGAAAGAAGACAGGTCAGACCATGAATGTGTTGCCAAAAGCTTGGCTGCAGTGGGGCTGACAAAGTCTTCACAGATCCTGGTGCCTAGGTTGTCCGTGATTCTCAGAGCCCCTGCTGGAGGCTGGGCAGCAGCTGAGGCGAGAGAAGCCACACACAGACCACTCCAGCACTGTGCCAGCTGAGGAAGGAGCAGCCCAGAAGAACCCTGGGTCTGAGGCTCAGCAGCAGGCTGAGGCTGAGCCAAGGGAGGGGAGCTTTGACTCGGGCACTGACAGGAGTACTGAGCAGAGGCCCTGGAGCCCTATGACATGTTCCCTTTTACACTGCTCTTCTACAGTGTGGTGGTCTAAGAAAATCACAGACTTTCTCCTAGAAGCTTTATACTATTAAGATTCAGATTTAGAGCCAGGCGGTGGTGGCATATGTCTTTAATTGGGAGGCAGAGGCAAGCAGGCGGATCTCTGTGAGTTCGAAGACAGCCTGGGCTACAGAGTGAGTTCCAAGAAAGACTCCAAAGCTACACAGAGTAACCCTGTCTTAAGAAGAAAAAAAAAAAAGATTCAGATTTTATCATTTATTCTGTGTTAATTTTATCTAACGTCCACTATGGATCAAAGTTCTCCTTCTACATACAGAAATCTAATCAGTCTGACCCGTTGGAGCTGTAGTTACTGGAAGTTGTGTACCATCCAATGTGGGTGCTGGAACTGAACTCAGGTCCTCTGGAAGGGCTTGAAGCCTCCTAACAGCTAAGCCATATCTTTGGCCCTGTCCTGGGCTTCTAACTGCAGTGGACACTTTCTCTAGAACCTGCCTTGAGCTGTTACTCAGTGAAATACAACAGAGGAAAGGAAAGATAAACTAGAAAAACTAAAATGGAGGCAACATTTTAGGATGGGAGAACAGAAACAGTGCAGAATCGTCATTAACAAGAAATAACGAAAAGTATTTGAAGGTTTCTATAAGGTCATAGTAAAGAGACCAAAAGTGTTATTAAACATAGCCCAAAGACATTATCAAGAACTGGATTCAGTGTCTTTCATTCAGCTATGGATAGCCACTGACTAGTAGACAACCGATGTTAGAGACGGGGCAAGGAAAATGTATTAGACAGAAAATACTCTAGTAAACAAATCTCGATTTCTATACGTAGAAAATGAACCTGAACCCATAATGCACATTGTATAAAAATTAAAATAGATCATAGGTCTAAATCTAAAACCTGTGCTATATAGACATACATGTAAGCAAAACACCCATACATATAAAATATAAATTTAGAGATGTTCAATACCAATGATCAGACAAGTGTCAATGAAAACCACTAATGAAAACCCCAAACACTTCATGAAAAAGACCAATTATACCAAGTGCAGCAAGAAAGGCATGACTGTGCTCCACACTGTGAAGAAGGTAAAATGGTGGTACACACCTGCTTATTAACCCTTCCCTACCACTGCACAGTCTGAAGGTGCGTGGAGACCAGCCAAACCAGGCAAAGCAGAAGCAAAGTAAACATAAAATGGTGAGAATCTGTGTGGAAAATATTCTGGTAATTTCTTAAAAAGCTCAGCTCACTTAATGAAAGGAAATGGCCCAGAGGTCCATTAACAGATGAGAAGGTAAGCACACAGCAACACAGCTGAGCAGTCCATGTGTATCTGGGTTGTCTGTCTGTGCTTGAGAACTGCCCTCGGTAGCCCAGGCTGGCCCGGGACTCACTAAGAAATGGAGGATGGCCTTCAATTTCTAATCTTCCTGCTTTTGCTTCCTGATGCTGGACCATAGGAGTATGTCATCACAGTTCATACAGTGCTGGAGACTGAGTCCAGGGTTTTGTGCATGTTGGGCAAGCACTCTACCAACTGAGTTACACCCCAGCACCACTGCTACAAACACCAACATGAGTGACTCACAAATAATCAGAGTGAGACAATACATCAATGATTCTATTCATCTCAAATTCTAGAAAATGCAGGCTTCTACTGTGACAGAGAGCAGAGGGTGGTTTTGAAAAGGGGAGATGTGAAGGAGATACACTGTTAGAGAGAATGAGACATTTGGGGAAGACAATGGATATAACCCTTATGCTGTTGGTGGTAAGGACTTGCTGGGAACTACAGAAATATGAAGTAGGAATTCAGCTGACTATGGCAAAAGTTAATACCTGGAAGAAGCCAAAGAACTTCCAGAGTTCAAGCCAAGGCTCAAGGAGTCTTGGTGATATTGGCTCTTGAATATTAAGCTGTTTTCATTAATTTCTTGCATGCTATTGTAGCTTCTCCATTTCTAGAACAATGTGTTGATTATTCATTAGACACAATTTCCCCTATGCTATTGGAATATTTGGACAATCTTCCCCAACTGTACTAAAAGCAGCAACACAGCCAGACCCCCAATTTTAAGCCTCTCTGTAATTATCGTCATTAGCAATGACATCTGGCCAGAACCATCTCCAGACAAAAGTATCTTATCTGAGAAACTTCCCAGACTTTTTAAGAACAGACCATCTGTCAGAGACGGTAAAGATTTACACTGACAATTGCCCAGGCCAGGTGGATATGCTAATCAAGCTTAACTTTCTCCTTTTCCAAATCTTATCTTAGTTCCAGATCTCCCTTTAACTATTACCAAGTGCATCTAGCTGTGACACAGGTTGCCTGCCAGAAAACAGTGACAGCCAAGATAGCTTGGACAGATAAGGAGCCAAAGGAAAATAAGGCAGTTTTATTTTCACTCGACACTGATAGACTCCTAACACTTTACCTAACCACTTCTAAGAACACAGTTTGAGCACATAAAATTCCCTTTGCTTAGACATTAACTGAATTTGGCCCTTAGTTGATTCATTTCCCCATTAGTCACTTCCCTTTGGGGTTGTGATTGATGGTTGACAATTACTGCTCTTTTGTGTGGATCTTATTGCCCCTCCTTTTGACCCTGAGGGAATTCAAGCCTGGTGACTTTGCCTTAGCCAGAACATTGCTATTGCATGGGTATATAACTGTAAACCTCAGAGACTTGAGAAGGACTAGATTGGAGGACTAGAAGAGAGAACTTGAAGAACAAGATGGAAGATGAGGAAGAACAAGATGAGAAAGGAGATGGGAGAGGAACTAAGATGGGAAAGAACTAGATGGATGAGAACCTAGATAGGGCAGAACTAGATGAAGGAACTAAGATAGCACTTAGAGGGAAGAGCAGAAAAATGTAGAGAGAATCAGGCAAGAAAAGAGTTAGTATGAGAGCAGAAAAGAAGCTGTATAGACAGAGAACTGACTCAGAAGAATAAAGTGAATGGACTAAAGAGTTTCGTGTAGGTAGATTCATTTCATATCATCTTAGATTAGATTATCAGCTTGTTGCAGATTCTTCCATGGACCCTGGGAGAGGGCTATTGAGGGGCTGGACCCCAACAGTCTTTGTTAAGGACTTCATACACCTGTGTCAAAGCCTGTAAAACTGCAGTCAGCCACACGCAGGTAAGTGCATGGCAATCTTATCCTAGTAAAATTTTGTTTAAAAAATAAATATAAGGCTGGCAAGATGGCACAGTGAGTACAGGTGCTGCCACCGAGCCTGATGATCTGAGCTCAAAGCCTGGGACCCATATGGTGGGAGAACAATGACCCAGGCTGTCCTCTGACCTCCACATGTGAGACTCCCCCACTTACACAAAGCCATAAATAAATACGTAGTAACATATTTAAAATAAGTAAATAAATATAACAGAAGTTGTTGTACACTTAAAAATAAGGAAGATAAAATACAAATAAACTACTTTGTTTCCTGACAGATTCTAATGCATCCAGTAATAGAACCTCTTGCAGAAATGGCCAACCTCTAAGAATTAGAGACTAACCTAACCTATTCTCCAATGACATTTCTATTGCAGAACTGCACAGAATATAAATACATTCAATTATATTGAACAAAAACAGAAATAAGTTCTTACTTTGTAGTAAAAGGAGTAATTTTTTGGTATATATATTTACATTTGAAAGGATCATTTAATCTTAACTGGTTTCCAATAATAAAATTAGTACAATTAAGGATAAATTTGATTTAGCACTCAGAAGCCAATGATAATTAACAAGAAAGACAAAGTATACCTCCACATGAATACAATCTGGAAGAAAATTATTACAACTTCCCTCTTGTTATAACCTATATTTATATGATTTTTTTTTCAAAACAGAGAGTAAATAAATGTTACTGAGTAAGTAAGCTACGATGCATAAAACTTGGACAGTTCTGAAGTTAATTATGTTGAGCTCGGTGATGATACCTGAATGTGTAAAACATATAAACAACTAAAATTGGTCTACATCTGACACTAGGGCTGGGAAATAAATAATATTGGTGCCAGACACTCCAGGCAATTGTCCAAGTTCGTCTAGATAGCCAGTAGGCACATACACCTAAGGGACCAAAATATAACAAGGGCACCCAGCCACAATAATGGCTACACTGGTGATGCAAATGTCCTGGGGCACAGAGGCCCTGCACAAAGCAAGTCACATGCCAGGCCCACCACAAAAACCACTCCTGGTTTTTTTCATGCAGGCAAGCCTTGTCTAAGTAAGCACTAAGGTAAAGTAAAGGCCCTGCTACAGACAGCACAGTTCTATCTTTAATGGGAAAAGAGAGAATAAAAGGACTAGTTTCTCTGAATAAAGTGAAGGTATGAAAACCTAAGCGTCCTTTTCATGACTATGTCCAGGTCAGCCACACCCTCCACTTGAGCCAGCATGGGACTTGGCGTGTAACCTCTCTTGTTGCCCACCCCAAGAGTGCCCAGAGGAAGACCTGGAGGCCATGTGCAGAGGGCAGTGCACCTACTGAAGGACAGGAAGATGCTGGGATTACACATATCTAAGGGTGAGGAGTAACCGAAGAGTGAGGAGGTCATGCAGAAGGTTCTATATGAATGTAGTGTGTGCAGCAACATGAACAGCACAGGCATCTCCGAACTGCAGGACCCTGAGTCAGGATGTATATGGAGCAACCACACAGCGAAACACCCAGCAATGCTAGCTTCTTTGGCCATGGAAGGTTGTGTCTACTTTTGCTTAAAGTAAGAAGCACTTCCCCACCTCTAGGTGACTCCTGTTGCGCCTCTCCCAACTGTCTGGACAGATGGCATGCTGGAACACTACTGAGCTTCCTTAGGGCTTGCCTGCTTTTTCCTAAGGTAGTTTCCCAACCTCCTCGGACATCTGGCTCTGAGCGGTCAACATCATCTGTCTGGCACATAACCAGTGACACTGTAAAATAGCAGGCACTGGAAAATTCTTATTTCCATTCTGTAATCCTGCACTAATAAAAAATAATTGTTTTAATGCTGTAGTTAGAAAAGCGGAATGTGTACCACAGAGAATCACAAGGGCAATGCTAATTAAAAGTTGTCTCAATATATTACTATGCATTTTCCAAAAACCACAAATGCATTATCATTATTATTATTATTATTATTATTATTATTATTATTATTGTTTTGTTTTGTTTTTCGAGACAGGGTTTCTCTGTGTAGCTTTGCACCTTTCCTGGAACTCGCTTTGTAGACCAGGCTGGCCTCGAACTCACAGAGATCCGCCTGGCTCTGCCTCCCGAGTGCTGGGATTAAAGGCATGAGCAACCACCACCTGGCCCAAATGCATTATTTTTACCTGATTCTTGCAAAGGCTGTTTCAGATCATTCACAAAATTGGAACATAGTAGGGCTGGTTTGGCTTTTCTGTCACAAAACATAAATATAACAGAGACAAGAGATATTAAACCATATATGTGCTGAGTGTGGTGGTGCCCGAGTGTTTTAATCCCAGCACTCAGGAGACAGGAGTAGGCAGATTTCTGTGAGTTCGAGGCTAGCCTGGTCTATATAGGGAGTTGCAGGCCAGCCAGAACTATACAGTGAGCATAAATGAAGAACGGACACACACCAACAGACATTTACTGAGCATTCCTCTGTATACTAGGGACTGGACAGTAAAGTAAGCACTATTTCTGCCCTCAAGGGAAGGAGAGAGGAAAGGGGGTTAATACAATGCATTATAATTACAAATTGGGGTGAATTAAGAATGATTGTCCTTGTAGAAGAAAATAAGTTGGGTCTAACAGACACGATGATGATGGCCTTCTCAGAGACGACTTCCATAAGAAAGGGTACTGGAGCTGGCACCCAAAGATGAGAGGTTATTCAAGGAGATGGTACCAAAGGAGAGAATGGCAGCTGGGACAATGGCCCTGAGGCCAGACTGCTGGAGAACTGGCCTAGATGCTGAGAAGATGTAGGTGAGGGGCTGGGCCTTAAGAAGCAGGGCAGGAAAGCCTGCTGAGGATGTTGCATCTTACTCCAGGGATGATGCCTTTCTTGGCAATCCTGAAGGTCTGAAAAAAGCAAGTGACTTTTTTTTTCTTCAGGTTATTGGTAAGAAAACAAGCAAGAAGTGGTAACGCAGGCCACTGGACTTAAGGAGGACAAGAGCGGCCTGAACCAAATGACAACATAGTAGAAAATGAAAATCAGACGGCTTCCAAAGAGACTTTGCAGGAAAACATCACAGCACTTTGTGATCAGCCCTCTTGGAGGGCTGATGGACAGAGCAGTGTGCAGTGAGCAAGACATTTGGTTTAGATGAATGAGGAAGAGTCTGAAGTCTAAGATGGCCACAAAGTAAGTTCTGGGGACCTGGGAGATGCTGCCATGGTTGACTAAGATGTGCCAGGCACTCCTGAGGTGCTCTGCTCATAGCTGTCCTGTTAGCAGTAGTATCCCCGTTTAAAGGATGTGACTATAGATCACAGAGCCAGAGGTGCAGGGTACCATCCTTAATGCCCTGGATGCTGACAAGCCTGGCTAGCTGCTACAAGGCTTCTCTCACAGTCTACAGAACACCAGGGACTATTTCTACATGCGGAATTCTGAAACCTACTTAGGATTGGAACAAAGTAACCTCCAAAGAGAGCGAGTAGTTGGCACATTATTCACAATTCCTAATGTTTCCTCTCCATGTCGCAGCCCTACTCCACCTCCACCTAGAAGGAAAGCGGTCAAGTTTTGAACACTTGCAAGTTATCTGGGCCTCAACGTTTTATAAACTGACAAAACCATCCACCAAAATTAACTACAACGATAAGAACAATGATATCTTACAGTAAACAATAGTTTTACCCTCAAGTTATTATATACAACAGAAAGAAATAGGAAAACCTTGAAGAATTAATCATTTTTTAGAACACAAGGCATTCAGGTCAAACAATAACACACAGTTTTGAATAAAAAAGACTACAAAAACCAAGTACCAAGGATTCCGATTTTAAAAGTCACAGACTTAAAAATGCAAAGAAGACAAAGATGCGGGAAAAAAAAATGACACCATGATCCTGTAGGATTTTAAACCTGCAATTTCCAAATATCTCTAAAAAATGCAGAATCAGGAACTGGGACCCCTGAAATGACTTGGACACCTCTCCAGGACACTGACACTAAATGAAACCTTTCCTATGTGCACAGTCCCATGACTCGGCTCCCTCTAGGGGCTCTCTACTGTCCCCCCAAAGCTCCTGAAGCATCAGAAACAGGCTTGATCACCTACGAAGTTCTCAGTCCATTATTGCCAATCGAGTCTAGTACGGAAAGTACCATCTTGAGGCGCCTCAGGGGGAGGGATGAATGATTGATTTTTGAAAAGATTTAATCACCTACAGTGCAAATTATGCTGTGTTACATCTGATCCTTCAGTAGAATTATCAAACTGTGTCCAGTCTTCTTAAATGGAGTATTGGTCATGTGTAGTTTTGAGGGTTTGGGGAAGTTCCCCGTGGAAATAAGTAAGATCACAGGAACCATTAATATGACCACTAAAAGATATAGCACAAACCACTTCCCAAACTGATAGTGCAGTTGTCCGGAGCCCTGATTCCTGTGTTCACCAGCACTTCCCCCTGCAGTGGACTAACAGATCTTCAGGACTGCCTCAAGCAAAGGCTGGGTTTGAAAAAAAAAAAAAAAAAAAACAGGAAACCTGCTGGTTCTTTGCCTCCAAAGCAGGATCAAAATCCCTGGCAACCACAGATGAAAGACTTCTAAAAAATAAAGAAAAACTACCTTAAACCCCCCCCCCCCCAACACGCACACATATACACCCTCTCAAACTGAGCAGAAAAGCAGAGGTCGTTATATATTTTAAATGCTTCCCTGGGACAAAACAAATCTCATGAAAAATCGCTGAGCCCCAATTTACGATAAGTCCCTAAGTGTTCGTCCCTGCTGTCAGCGGGTTGGAGGGGTTTTGTTTTTTTTGTATTTGTTTTTGTTTTTAACGCAAGGCTTTGATGTGTTGGCAGGGCTGACCTCACAAGCTCAAGTCAGCTAGGAAACGTGCCCTGCATATTTCCTTCTATACCTCCAAAGATTAGGACCAATACCGACCTGCAATTCTATCCTACGATGGAAGGGCTCAAGATGCCATTCGATGCTGGGACAGTAGTGGTCCGGCCACCCCGGGCGGCTCGGAGATGCCGAGACTACGCAAGCCGCAAGCCGGTCCCCGCTGCCCACCGCCGGGCCGCAGCGGCCTCGCACGCCAAGCCCACCGCCCTTAAAGTTGAACCTCCCTGCGACTGGCCCTCTGCAAGTTTCCAGGGTACAGAACGCGGCGAACTTCGCCAGCCCCTTCCTGGGGGCTCGGTTCCCCGGAGGGGCTGACCACCCGGGAGGCTGAGCGAGTAGGCAAGGCGGCCCCGGTTCACACAAAATGCGAAAGCCTACCAACCGCCACTTTTCCTTTTCCAGAGGGAAAGCTCTCCCTCCAGGCGAGCATCTGATTTCCATCTGGAGAGGGGGACGCCAGAGGGCCGGCCATGCATTTCCCTTCCCCACAAAAGTGGCCTCTAAACTCGCTCGCCAAGGACACCGGGGGAGAGGCGACCCCGGGCAGCGCCAACTTTCGGGCGGCGGGGCGAGGGCACGGGGGTGACAGCGGGGCCGCGGTGGGCGCGGGCCGGGAAAGTTCTACTTACTGCGCGTCGCAGCCCGTCCCGCCGTCCGGGTGCACGGCCCGCGGCGGAGGCCCGGCCGGGCCCTGGCTGAGCGGCGGCGGCGGCCGAGGCGGCCCCGCGGCGACCCGGCGGCGGAGAGCCAGCGGCGGGGCCGGGGCTGAGGAGGCCGGGCCGCAGGGCGGCGCGCGGGGAGCTGAGCCGGCGGAGGAGCGGCGCAGGGAGGGCGCACGCCGGCCTGGCCCGGGCGGGGAGGGCGGTGCACAGCGGCGCAGAGGAGGAAGGGCGGGCCGGAGGGCGGGCCCAGGAGGGCCGCGCCGAGCCCCGCAGAGGGGCGGGAGGAGGGCGGCGAGCGCGAGACCGGGAGGCCGCGCCAGAGCCGGGAGGACGGGCGAAGGGCCTGGGAGGCGGGGCCGAGGGCCGAGGAGGCGGGGACGAGGACCAGGGAGGCGGGGCCTAGGGCCAGGGAGGCAGGGCCTAGAGCCGGGGAGGGCGGGCCGAGGACCAAGGAGGCGGGGCCGAGGGCCGAGGAGGCGGCCAGAGAGGGCATGACGGTGGGCGGGGTGCGGCCGGAAGGCGGGCCGAGGGCCGGGGAGGCGGGCCGAGGGCCAGTGGCTCCGCCCCTTTTCTGGGTCGCGGGCTGAGGGCAAAGGATCCGGGTTAGCCCCTCTCCAGCTCGGGTTACAGCCGCCGGCCCCCGCCCTCAGAACCGGTCAGGGAACCGCGCAATGCGGCATTGTGGGAGGCGCTGGGGCCTGTGGGCCTGAGCCGTCAGAGGTAACATTGCCTCAGGTTGTTCACTGGCTTCGGGTCGCCAGCGCCAGAGACTCTGCAGCTGCCCGCTCTGCGCGGCTGACAGGGGAGAAGAAAGCACCGGCCCCGCGTTCTCCAAGCACCGGTTTAAATGGCTTTTCCTGTGCAGTAGCTGTGATTAGAGGTCCACCCTATCAGCCCGCGATGACCTTCGCAAGTGAAGAGAAATAAAAATGAAGTGAATGAATCGAATGTAACAAAGGTTTAGGAAGAGCTGGGCCCCCTGGAAAGGCTGAGGCAGGAGGATTGTCACAAGTTCGAAGCCAGTCTACAGGCTATGAAGACCCTATTTGAAAAGAAGAATCCTTTCTTCAAGAACTGATTTGATTTTGTTGTTGTTGTTTGTTTGTTTTTTGTGTGTTTGTTTGTTTTGGTTTTGGTTTTTTTTTTTCGAGACAGGGTTTCTGTGTAGCTTTGCGCCTTTTCCTGGAACTCGCTTTGTAGACCAGGCTGGCCTCGAACTCACAGAGATCCGCCTGCCTCTGCCTTTTGAATTGCTTTTCCTCTGCGATCCGGCATCTATCCTTAGTAACAGGCAATATCGGACTCCAAAAGAGTGAATCAGATATTAGAGAAGAAAGAGCTGAGTTTATTGGAAAGATTAGGGTAGGCATGTTGCCAGGAGTTCAAGGCCAGCCTGGGCTACATACTTTGGTTCCAGGACAGCCTGGGCTGCAGAGAGAGACTGTCAAAAAAGAAAAAAGACTCTTGCATTCTCCAAGGACTAGTTTGAACTGCTTTTCCTCTGAGTAGCTGTGATTCAGCACCCGCACCCCCACACCCCCCAGCAGTAGGCAATGATAGAGGCAACAGACAAGAGAAAAAAAAGAGAAAAAAACGGCAAATGAATCAGAGGTGAGTAACAAAGGTTTAGAGAGAACTGGGCTTAGCTTCAAAAGATGCACCCACACACCTTTAAAAATAGCCTTTAATCAGCGAAGGACATCGGAACACTGACCTGGAAATGCAGATTTGTATGTTGTTTTCACTATTTTGTGTCAGGCAGTGACTGAAGTGGACAAACTTCTGTCCAAAGCTCAGCAATAGTTATTAATTTGAAAAGAGATGGGGTTGAATGCAGTGGGTGAGAAGCAAGAGTACATTCCAGTTATAGAATGTTCCCTTTAGTTCCCTGGACCCGCTTTTCATCATCAAAATAAGAATATTAAATATGAAGCCCAGCTTCTCACAGTTCATGTGATTGCTTTCTTTTTTAAATGTTTGTTTCCTCATGGTTTGACCTATGGTTACTCCTCAGCTCGTTCGCCCTCCACCACCCATGCAGAACCCGGGACAAAGAGGATGCCAGCCGAGACTTGAATGGAAGGATTTGGTGAGGAGCTTTCTCTAGGAGTAAAATGCAGAATCCAAGGAAATGGGATTTCAGAGACTGTGTGGGACTGGGGTCCTCCTTTAACTCCGCTAGAATCTTTTCAAAGGCGTTTTCTAGCCTTAGGGTAAATGTGTCCCACACTCCCTTCCGTTGTCAATCTTCCACTCCACTGAACAGTGTCAGTCACCTGCCTGATTGCCAAAGCTGATGGAAAAGTTTCATGCCCAGCGTATGCCTTTGCCGCATTTGCCAGACTCGGTCATCTCTTGTGGAGGTCTGAAAATGAGTGAACGAAAATGACCTCAGTTTTATCTTGAGTCCAGAAATGAGCAAGTTGGCTTACCCATGACAGCTCTCATGTGACGAGAATTGAATAGAATTAGATGTACTCTGATGAAAATCATGCCCGCCGTTTATAGAAGCCTTTCCTAAGAGCCAGGCACCCAGTGAGACATCTTATCTCCAAGCTGGAACACGGCCTTATTGATAGCTGCAAAGTCAGTGAGTTTTCCCAGTTCTAGATAAACGGAGGGGTCTGTTCCCCACCTCAGCCCCATTTAGTTGGTGCTTTTTTTCTCCAGTGTATAATACAAATTGTTGTAAGCTTTTTTAACCAGGTCATATACCTGTCAGGCTTCCTGAGATGACCCCAAATGCCTTCAGTAGGATTGATAAACAGCTCAGACTTCCAGTTTCTAATTCTATTACTGGAAAAGCCCCCAACTAGACTGAGAACACTTGAAACTGTGACATAATCAGATTTGCTTGTAGAAAACAGCTTGAGAGGAAGGCTTCAGAAAAGAGGTAAATCCGAAGGGCAGCCAATGTGGAAAGCAGCGGGGACAAGAGAGGTCTGCACCAAGATAGGAAGGAGAGGTTCGGGGACACGGTGACAGAGGAACCCCACACTCTGGGTCTGTGGAACCTCTTAACAGCTGAGGATTGGGAATAAATAAATAAATAAACATTCACAGATGGGGCCCATAGTTATCTTAAATAAAAATATTTTCAAATAAAAATGTTAAAATGCCAATAAATCAGGCCTAAGTCTTGGATCTATATGACCTTGGATAGCACCTCACTCTTCTCCCATATATTTTCTGGGACTCTCATGAGCAAAACTATTTTGTTCATGGTGAAGATATCTCAGCTTTCTACATCCCTGACATCCACCATGTTTTTAAGCGTAAGCCTGTCAGGTTCACCTTAGGAACCACACTGTGATCTCATTTACATTTCTTAGCAGCCCTTTGAAGACGGTCACTTCGGAGCTCACAGAACTCTGTGTCCTGTTATAAAGTTAGTGAGTTACAACTTTCCTTTGATACGTCCACGCCCATGGTGTCCCATGTGTGCTTACCTTTTTCCTGGATGCCTCTCTGTTAACCGTCCATCTTCAGGTTTAAAATACATTTCAATACAAACTGATCTCTGCTTTATATTAGCTTGTCCTGAAGTTCTTTTCTGCGTCAAAGTCACATTTCAGGTTTCAACTGAGTGAAGTCCCCAATCCCTCCAGTCTTTGCTGGTTGGTAGCCTGGAACAATAGCCCTGCCTCCACCTCTGCAGACACTTTCCTATTGCTACTATTGGAATTGTCACAAACTTGATGGCTTAAAGCAACAATAATGTATTATCATATAGTCCTGAAGCTTAGAAATCTAAAACCAGGGTATGATCCCCATGTTACTTCTCAAGGTTGGACAGGGGAATTTATACACAGTACTTTCCCTGGCAACTCTTGTATATGTCCAGTGGAGTCATTTTGCCAAGTTTACATGGTATGTGCCTAAACCAGCATTTCCCAAACAACCCCCCCCGGCACCCCCCGCCCCCCAGAACATCAACCTGTAAGACAGAGTTGTGGGAAAACATGTGTCCATGTTTGGTGTTCTAGTTACTTTTCTGTTACTATGATAAAATACTCTGACCAAGGGGAACTTGGAATGGGCTTATTTGACTTACACTTCCAGGTCACAGTCTATCATTGAGGGAAGTCAAGGCAGGAACTTGGCATTAAAAGCAGGCACTGTGGAGGAATGCCTCTTACTGGCTCACAGGCTGAAGTTTAACTGGCTTTCTTATACAGCTCAGGACCACCTGCCCAGGGAATGATGCCACCCACAGTGGACTGGGCACTCCTGTATCAATTAACAATCGGAACACTACACTCACAGACATGCCCACAACCACTCTGATTTAGGCAATTCCTCAGTCTAGGGGTTTTCTCTCCAATAACTCCAGGCTGTGACAAAGCTAATGGAGATACTCAGTGAGGTGACACAGTTGTGAACCCCCCTGAAACTGACCACCCCAAACTGTGGTCAGCAGGTCAGAATCCACTAGGGGCAAAGTTCTGGGAAATCCCACTGTGAGGAAGTCTGGGAGGCCATTCAAGAAATGCAAAGCATGTGTAGTGCTGGCAGGAATCAGTTATGGAGATCTGAACGTAACTTTTACTCCACCCTGTACTCATACATAGTAAACTTCCAACCTCAGATGATGGTCCATTCACATCCCTGAGATTGTTTGCCTGAAGAGCCCCAGTGTCCTCTGCTACCCCCAGCCTAACCCCCAGCCTAACCCCCCCCCCCTTTTTTTTTTTTTTTTTTTGGTTTTTCAAGACAGAGTTTCTCTGTGTAGCTTTGCGCCTTTCCTGGATCTTGCTCTGTAGACCAGGCTGGCCTCTAACTCACAAAGATCCGCCTGCCTCTGCCTCCCGAGTGCTGGGATTAAAGGCGTGCGCCACCACCGCCCGGCTGCCTAGCCCCTTCTTAAAGCTTTAATCCTGTTCTTCCATTGTGCCTGCCAGTGCCTGATTTAAGCCTGACTCAGATTGGAGGTTCCACTAGGAACCAATGAGTGAATAATGACATAAATTGAATAACTGATGCTGTCTCCTCTTCTGCTCTTTTCTTTGTTCTTCCTCCTAACATGTGAGATACACAGTCTTTCAATTAATAATTAAATAGTCATAGTCCTGGGATTACAAAATGAACACTATATAATGTCAAGCTTCCGTGAACTCATGGTCCACCTAAGGAAACATGCTTTTTAAAAGGGGATTCAGGAGCTGAAGAGATGGCTTGGCAGTTAAGAGAGTGTATTACTCTTGCGGAGAACCCAAAATCTGTTCCCAGCACCAACATTGGTGGCTCACAAGCTCCTGTGATCTTCCGCCCTCTTCTGGTCTCCATGGGCACTGCACCCATGTGTACAGACTCACATACATACACATCATTTAAAATAAAGTATCTTTTTAAAATTTTTTAAGGAAAATGAGGCAGATGATCACGTTGTCCATCCCATTCTCCTTCTTACCTTCTTTCTTGGTAACAGAAACCTGGTTTTGTGCTCAGCTGAAATGTTTTAATTTGTATACCCTTCTTTACAGACGCGAATTATTAGGTAGGCTTATGATATATAGACAGAAGTTGTGCAGGACTACTAGGAAATCAACTCCTTTGTGAGCTAGTAGTGACCTACCGGCTGCCTCAAGCTTTATTACTGCCTACAGCATGGATGTGGTTGCTGTAATGATCCAAGAGTCTGTGGCATCATATAAGCTCAACGTCCTGCTAAAGAAGACAACAGAAGGAGGCGAAGAAGAGCAAATCTAAGAACCCCAAACTACTTACCTTCGGATTTCTTTTCTGTGGGAGAGAAGTGGCAGGTCTCCTGTTATTAGCCAAACTGCCAACTGATACAACAGCTAATTACAATATGAGAGTGTTAGAGGTGTAAGAAGAATAGGCAGCTTAGAAGGATGGATTATTCCCTGGAGGAGGGAAGGTGGAAAGAACTTCCTAGAGAACCTAACTAACTGGAAAGCTGAGTGGTGATCAAGGGGCTTTAGATCTGATGCTCTGTGAATGCTTGAGGTGACACAGAGGAGTCTGGGAGGATAGATGGTTGCCTAAAACTTCCTGGTTTTGATTTAGAAGGATAGTTTGCTATTGAGCATAGGAAAATATGGAAGCCTTTGAAATTTGAAGAAGTATTAACAATACCCTTATAAGGTCTTGTGTAGCCTCAGCTGTGTTGCTAAGGGTGACAATGGATGTCTGGTCCTTCAGACCCCTCCTCCCAAGTGCTGGGGATGCAGATGTGTCATGTGCCAGGCTTTGTGTGACACTGAGACCCAGGCCCAGGGTTTCACACACATTAGGTCAACACTAGCTGGGGCAACAGCTGTAAATTTTTGCCTTCATGTATGTTTTCCTGCTTTGAGAAAAAATAATAGTTGTTCTTGTATTAATTTTACTAATTCAAATGCTCGGTCACTTTGTTCAGAATGTATAAATGGGGACATTTAGAGATCCTCAGTCCTCAGCCAGAATTGCCATGCCTTCCACTTGGCCACTGTTGTGAGTTTAGAAGGAAAAGAAATCACACCTCCTTCCCTTGTCAGTATATGTGTGTTAAACAAGTAACGGCGGCATCTTCCCAGGCCTAGTGAAAGCCTTCTTCACGTGCTGAAAGCCTGCAGCAACCTATGAATGCTGTGGCGTGTTTAACCAATGGAAACGTCTTTGGAGAAAAACCAACAGTCCTCATACATAGGACTTTAAAACTGAAGAAGAGTTTCTTCATAAAAACTAAAATTCAGTGCTGGATGAGATGGCAAACACCTTTGATCCCAGCACTCAGGAGGCTGAGGAGGCAGAGCTCTAAGAATTCAAGGCCAGCCTGGTCTATATAGTGAGTTCTTGGCCAGCCAGGGATACATAGTAAGACCCTTCTCAAAATAATTTTTAGTTACTAAATTACAACAGCTTTAATGACCCCCCCATAATAGGACAGGAAGATAACAGTCAATGTATTTTGCCAAGCAATAAAGTACAACATGGAAAAAAAATAAAGCATAAGCTACAAATAGAAACTGTAACAGCTTAAACCAAAAGGAATCTGTTCAAATATATTCAGAAATGGAATCTAAAATATTGGGCCCTTCCTTAGACGAAGGTTACTTAAAAGGATAATCCCACGAAAATTAAAAAGTCTTGATCCTTTCATTATGAGCTGGAGAATGGATTTGGGTAGTTGAGATTAAGATGGGGGATTCTACCAGAGCCTATTTTAGGTTTAGAACATTGTGGGAAACAGTAAAAGAGGGACCAGATGTTTATGAAGTAAACACACACAGTCAAATCTGGGCTGTGCAGCGTTCTTTCAAGCCAGATGCCACTCTTGAATCTCCCTACACCTCTGCAATACTGTAATTGAGTTTCGTAATGATGACCCTGGTGTGACTTCTGAGTCACAGCAGGAAGATTGAATTACGTTCTGTTTTGACTTCGTGTATTTAATTATAGTTTTATTAGTTGCAAGCAAGGAAATCCGATCCGTCTCATAGCACTGCTAGACTGACCAGAAGTCCAGCCGTCACCACCAGCCAAGTTTACAGTCCATGGAGGGAAAAACTGGAAATCCAGGACAGCGCAACAGTTTCTAAAGTGTGGGGATTATCATGACAAGAGTCGTTACCAGAACATAATGTCAGCGTCCTGCCACATTTTAAGAGAATTGTCACAGGTGTGCTAATGACTAATAAATAGCAGGTAGCGATTCCTTTAATAACTACAACGTCTCATGTGTTGTCATGAGGAACAACAGGAGTATATTTAAACACACACTTTAAATGCACATGTTTCATATGCACTCACTCAGAAACAGACACATGGATAAAAGTTTTAAAATCCTTAATCAAGGGAGGTCTAGAAGATGACAGTAAGCAGTTGACTAGGAAGACGGGCTGCAGTGATCTGTGGGAAGCACCCACTGGAGCGTGTGCTGCACTGCTGTGGCATCACTACCCGGATGCTCCTAAGTGAGGAGATGTTTTCATCACAGAAAGTGACTGAAGTTTTCTATTTCAATACATCCTGTGCTTAGCCTTTTCCCAAATGCTTGCACATCCTTATACCAGTGCTTTGACCTGTGCTGGGGTGGGTTTTCAGTGGTGCAGCTGCTTTTGAGTCATCCATGCTCCTGTAAGTAACCCCAATAAAAGTTCAATGGCTCTCCAGGTTGGACTTTGGTGCAGCTGTTACTTTGGTCTGCCATGGGTTCCTTTTCTGGGGTGAGTAGACCTGTGTGCTGTGTCTCCCCAGAAGTCTCTCACATAGCAGTGAGACATTCAGCCAAACATACAGGGGTGGGAGATGGGGGTAGCAGTGGGGAGTAGGGGGTGGGGTGGGGTTTAGGTAAGGCTTTAAGACAGCCCTGCCCTAGGCATATAATACTCAGAGCTGCTGACTCTATTGTGTATTCTCTACCTCCTTCTGTGGCTTCACTCCTATAATTTACTTCTCCAGACAGAGTGGGTGAGTTTCTTGTATCTGAAGTAATGGAACCAGAGGTCTTTGTGTTTCCTATTTCAGGTTTGGGAAATCTGTAATATTCTCATGTGCATAATGACATATCTTCTGGGTGGGACTCACATACTAACACAAAGCTCACTGGCTTCATATACCATGTATATACAGAGCCTGGAGATTAACTTAGACGGTACTGGGAACAACTTTAAACAGGACATGGACTGTGTAACTGAAAAATCAGAAAACATCATTTGTAAAATCACATTGACCTTAGGGAGCTCTGGACTTAGGGTCTTCATGGATTGAAGATTCTTGGGTTAGGGATACCCGATCTGTGTTAGTTTCCCCACAGTACCATTATCTTGTGAGTTCGGTAGGTCACTAGAGCTTTACAACAGATGAACGAACAGAGTTGAAACTCTAAGACAGAGTAGTCTCTTGTTGCTTGCTGCCATTGGCAAGAAAAATGGGAAACTGGAGCTGGAGGTTAAGAGAACTTGCTGCTTTTGCAGAGGACCTGGATTTGATTCCCAGCACTGGCAAGGCAGCTCACACCAGTCTGTACTCCAGTTCCAGGGAATTCGACACCCTCTTCTTGGCCACCTCGGGCCATGTGTACATGTGGTGTATATAATACATCCAGGCAAACACTCATTCATATGAAATAAACAATTTTTTTTAAATGGGGACACTCACCCTCTTACAGGTCACAAGAGCACAGGAAGCAGGAGCAGAGCAGAGTATTGCTTGACTCTCCAGAAACCAGTTAGTTCTGTCCAGCGGACTTTCTGGAGGAAGCCAAGCAGAGGAAGCACTTTTCCTCTCAAGGCAAAGACTTTTTCACTTTTGCCTTAAAAATTGTTGCCACTGGATATTCTCTGGGGACATCGTAGTTCAAACAAAACCACTATTTATTAGGATGCAAGTGTTGGAGGTCACAGAAAGAGTAAGATGAGTTCTTCCCTCCTTCTCTTTTGTGACAAGAAAGCAATATCAACCAGGCTATGGAAATCCCTGGAGGTGAGACGGGATCCTGACCAGCTGCCACACAGATGAAAATGATGGGGTAAGAGGTAGCTTTTAGAAAAGTTCTGTAAGTTAAAAAAAAAGATAAGATTCAACACCAGAGCTGAAATTTCAGGCTTGACTCTTGGCAACACTGAAGCCTGAGGCTACCCAGAAGAAAAGCTAGGAGCCCAAGGGTTGTGCTGGTCAAGGCAGAGGGTTTGCATTGAGGTGTTTCTGGAACACTGGAGTTGAAAAGGGGAAGTTTGTTTTGCACATAGGCATTTTCCTCCATGAACTCATGGGCACATTTGGGATGTATTTTAGACACAGTGTATGATTAATATGGATGAATAAAACATAAACCTCTTGACATGAAGGGAAACAGATTGCATTTGAGCCCCTAACTTGCTAGCACAAACAGTTACGTAGATAGAAGAACATGAATGAGGGGGGCAGGTGGGCTCAGAAGAGCTTGGAAAGCTGTGGGGACTGGACTGTTGCCCCTCTGGAGCACCGACATCCTACTATTCTTTTCTGTTATTCCAACCTACTTCCCGATAGCCAGAGGGGTGCTATGAGAGATGCCTGAGTTAGATTTTTGTCTAAATAGACAAAAAGCAAATTTATGAATATTTCAGAGCTCTCTCCAGAAACTCGAGCCTGAACAAGATGGGCATCAGAAGGACAGAATATCTGAGGATGAAAACTTCTGGCATCTGAGGATGTTGTTTGTCACTTTTTATCCCTTCGTCTCTCCCAGCTACCCAAAGCCCATCCTTGAAGGAGGAAGACGAAATGCCAGGAACAGCTCCAATCAGGTTGGAAAGTACATACTTACCCTGGTAGCTCCAGGGCCAACTTTGAGCAATTTGATCTGTTTGGACCTCAGTTTCTGCAAATATAACAGAATGATGGAAATGAACATTACCAACAGGGTAGTTGAAGGATTAACTGTTTCATTCAGTATGTGCTCTCTAGGCAGGCATATTAGTCACTTCTCATTTCTGTAACCAAATATCTGACATTAAGCAATGTTAGGGAGGGAGGGTCTAATTTGGCTCCCAGTGTGAGGGAATAGAGCCCATCCTAGCAAGGAAGTATGGTGACAGGAATGTAAGGCTGCTGCTCACATGTCTTCTGAAGTCAGGAAGCAGAGAGAAAGCTGACAGCTCATACTTGAAAAGTTTTTGCACCCCGATAAACCTTTCCAGCGATGCAGCAATCCAAATCAGACCAAATCAGACTGAATTAGAAAAAGCCCCAGTTTAATGGATAAAGTGTTCCTGGGTGATTCTCCAGCCCCCTAGAGAGGAGACAGGGATGAGAGACCAAAAAAACCGCATGTCTGTTTTCTGGGGTGCAGTTTAAATACCCTGTGGGAATGATCTTGAGCATCTCTGAGGGAGGAGCCATGTTTGGTGGGGCTTTCTGAGGGGCAGGGTCTGGGCAGAGAGGTGGGGCTTCCACCAGAACATTCCAGACTCTTTGGGTGTATGGGTATAAGGGTGCCAGGGACTGAGGTGGAGCTTCCACCAGAACAATACTCAGCTCACTTCTTTGTTCTAATTCAGGGGAGGACCCCAGCTCATGGGAGGGTGCAGCTTCCGTTCAGGGTGGATCTTCATCCTCAATCAATTCTCCCTGGAAGCATCCTCACAGAAGCACACAGAGGTCTGTCTCCCAGGTGGTTCCAAATCAGTCAAGCTGGCCGTGAAAATGAACACCACAGCATGTTAGCAGCTGTCCTCAGTCCATCGACTGCAACCAGTGGCTTCTGGTGGAAAGCCGGTGCCTCCGGTGGGTGCTATCCCTTACTTAGTGGTGACACGAGGGGTCCGGGGTAAGACCAGAAACCGAACATCTTAGTTAGGACCAGGGGAAGAGGAGACTCGGTGCCCTGGTTATGATTCACAGGGGCACAGCAGCAGCAGATGTCTGTCCTCTTCCCCTGGTCCTCTCTCCACTCTCACCCTCCTCCCATGCTGATTCGGCTGTGGATATCACTCTGTATAAATAAAATGCTGATTGGCCAGTATCCAGGCAGGAAGTATAGGTGGGACAAGCAGAGAAGAGAATTCTTGGAACAAGAAGGCTGAGTCAGGAGATGCTGCCACCATGAATACCAACATGTAAGATACTGGTAAGCCACGAGTCATGTGGCAAGGTATAGATTTATAGAAATGGATTAATTTAAGATGTAAGAACGAGATAGCTAGAAGCCTGAGCCATTAGGCCAAACAGTTTAAATAATATAAGCGTCTGTGTGTTTATTTTATAAGTGGGCTGCGGGACTGCCAGGGCTTGGCGGGACCCAGAGAGAAGCTCTCCAGCTACACGTATCAATTAGACTGAAACACTTCTTTCTGCACGTGCTTGTTTGGGGTTTTGCTTTTTCTTTTTTGTTTATTTCAATGAGAAGTAAAAAACCAGCTAACTAGTTCTGCAGTGTGCCCTCATCATTATTGTAAAAATGAGTGCTTTATGTAGAATCTTAGCAGAGATGCGTCCCCACTGTTGGGAGTGACAGTTCTGTATGGCGGGACAGTTGCTAGACAAGGATGAGGTGGGAGGGTCTCTGTGTTAACTGGCAAGGCCTGTCTCTCCCTGTGTCGGGTTGGCTGTGAGGGTCACATCATATGGGAAACTTTAAAAGTCATACTGAAAATTAAAAAAAAAATATTTAGAGCTGGTATGTGTATGCAAAGGAGCACAGTAAAACTGCTGGCATGGTGGCTCCGTTATTGGGGTAGGTTTTATTGTTCACAAGAGAGAGAAAATATCTAGAGGCATCTGGAAGACTCTAGAGCAGAGAGGAGTAGGCTGGATGTGGCCAGGGCTATCTGCAAGAGAGCATAGTGGGAGAGAACAATGGAGGCAGTGAGATGGCAAGAGACAGAGAAGAGAGAGAGGAGAGAGAGAGAGAGAGGGGGGGAGGAGCTGGGTTATAAAGGGGGAGGCCTGAAGCAAGAGAATGACTCCCTTTAGCAGATGGGAAACAGTTTTACAAGTTCCTAAGGAATGCTGACTTTTACCCAACCACCATAAATCCTTCTATACTCCAACTTGAGCTCATTTTCAGATATATGGACAGCCTGAGATCTAACAGTGTGGAATTTCAAAGACAGACCTGTGCGGTCATGATCATGAAGTGGAGCAGCTATGTATGCGTAGACACAGCCCATATGCTCGGCTCCTGAGGAGCCAGAAGCTGCCAATAACGTTTCTTGTCACAGCACAACCTTAGTTGGAAAATTTAGAATCAAATGTTATTGTCCTGGGAAGACATTTGGAGCTCATGGCATCCTCATTCTCTAGGGAAGGGCACATTCCATGCTGAACATTCTCACTTAGATTGTTCTAGCAAATGCCTAGTAAGCTTTTCAACGTACACCTAATTAGGGTCTGAATTTACTTGAAACAGAATGAAAATAAGCAAAAACCAGCCTGGGGCTGGAGAGACAGTTCAGCAGCTAAAGAGCATTGGCTGCTCTTGCAGAGGACCCAGGTTCGGTTCCCAGCACCCACATGGTGGCTCACAGCCATCTCTAACTCCAGTTTCAGGGGATCTGACAGTTTTCTAGCCTCCTCAGGTACAGGCATATACATGATGCACATGCATATATATGCAGGCAAAACACTCATACACATAAAAATTAAAAAATAAAAAACTTTAAAAACCCTTCTTTACTAGTGTTCTCTCTTTCTCACTTAATTTACACAACTGTTATGCTCTGTCTTGCTGACTTCTGTCTCTTTGCAAAATGATGTTGCAATAGCTCAAATGAGAGAACCTTCATGGAGAATCTGGAGTTGTCATAGTATTCTTTTTTAGAGCGTGTGTGATTAAGTGGTTTACAACCAATGGGAGAGTTCGTGTTTATTTTCACAAGTAAAGGAATCTTTGTTCCATTCTCGGCTTCAGAGGCGGGCTGTCCCTGACCATGACGATACTTTATGGTTTTCCCTGCACAGTTAGACCGAGCTCAGCTTTGAAAGCAACTGGAGGCCATTTCTGAGGAGGCCAACTGTCATGTCTCTGTGACTACAGAAGGCTCAACTGTCAAGAGAGAAACCAGAGTCTGCTGCAGCCAGACTCACAGAGAACAGCCCTCCATAGTTCAGTACTTAAGGGAGGACTCAGTGCCCCCAAGCTGGCCACCATGAAGCTTTTCCCTCAAGAACAGGCATCTTCAGAAGCCATGTTGAAAGCAGTGGGGGAACCACCCAGCGAACTGGAGCAAAACCACAAGAAGAAGGGTGTGAATGTATGTTTGGAAGATGCAAAGACATTTGGTACATTTGTTGGGACTCTGGAAGAGGGAGCTTTATTTCCTCTAAACTGATTTTATAAACCACTACAGTGAAAGTTCTTAAGGTTTGAGGTATTTCCCTTTCCTTAATGGTTGTCTCTGAATGTCTGGGAGCTGATTGAAAAACCAAAGTGGTCTCAGTCTCTCCCAATTGCTCTCCCTGGTGGCCATTCCCTCTCCACACCCCTCACATGCTGCCTCTCCCAATCTGGACCCCTCAGTAATCAAACTCCCTGTGGTCCCTCCCCGACCAGGAAAAGCTCAGTTCCGCAGCTCCCATCTTATCCTGGGAGAGATCACTCACATCAGCCTTGGCTCCCTTTCTCCATTCTCAGCTTGTCCTTCTTTCGTCTTCCTTCACATGGACACCTAGGAAAGGCAGAGGGCAGATGGGACGACCTTCCAGTTCCTTTGCTTTTCGATCCCTCCTCCATGGTTCCCCAACTCCACTTGTTACACACAGATAAGAAGCAACCACATTAAAAGAAACAAAACCAAACAAAAGCCTTTGGTAAGTTCATTCATGAATACAATGGACATTTAGATCTTATCTACCTACTGTATGCTTTCCCTTCAACTCCACTGCACACGTCCCACTCTCAACTTTATGCCCCTCTGAGTCCAATCAGTGCTGCCTGGGTGAAGGGCCATCTGCTGGAGCATGGGCGACCTACCAGGAGCCACATAGTTGAAGAAAACTGACTCTCCCGCCTCCAGCAGCCACAACTGCCAATGGCTGCTCAGCTAGGGTGGGGCTTCAGGAGCCTGTTTCCCCTCCTCCATGGAGTGTTGACTGGCTGGATGCTGCGCATGCGTGTGTCGACAACCACAGCTACTGTGATCCACAAGGGCAACAGCCTTGTCTAGAAAGCAGTACTTCAAACAATCTCCCCCACCTCCATCGCTGACAATCTTCCAGCCCCCTCCTGTGATGATCCCTGAGCCTCGGGGAGGGGCTGGGGTGATATAGATATAACTTCAGAGCAGAGGTCTCCATGGTCACTCCTTTGCACTTTGACCAGTTGTGAGTCTGCATAAACCGCCATCGGCTCCATAAGAAGCTCCTCTGATGAGGGGTGAAGGGATACGCTGCCCCATGGGCATAAGGATAACTAGTTAGAAGGCAGGCAGATATAGAAGCAATCACATTTGATTGTGATCCACCTTAAAGGAGGGAGCCAGAGGTTCTGGTGTTTGTGAACTGAAGAGCTCATCTGTCTGAAAATTCACTCTACGTTGTTTATTTCCTCTCCACAGCCCTCTGTGTCTTCTCTAATTGTCAACTATTAAAAATACAGTACAAATGATTTCTACTTAACAGCTCTTCCACTTGGTGCACTGAAGGACAACACCATCGTTTACTTTGCTGTGAGGATGAACCACATAAGGTAAACGAGCCCGTTTGAAATAACTTTGGAACCCGGCCAGTTTTCTATGAGAAAATGAATTCCCAGCTTTTAGAACATGGTTCATTTTAAGTTGGCTATTTCCTCTGAGCTTTTGGTAACCAAAATCTTTTGATGTGGTGACATTAAGTCAGAGAGGCCTGCCTCAGGTTTTGCCTTGCCTGTATTTTCATTGTGGAAATAAGTGGAGTGGTTTGTTTCTTAATTCTCACTGTGCTGGCACAGCTTCCCAGGTAATTGGCAATGTGCAGGTTGGTTATTGACAGTTTCCCGTAGTCAAGCAATGTATGGACGCCGCAGCTTCCCGTTCTGTCTGTCCTCTCTTGTATGGACACAGAAAGCTATCTCTGGCCTGGTGTGGTCACTAGAATCAGAGTGATTTGAAGAGCTTGTGCCTCATCATTGCAAGAGCAAAGCCCTGGCCAGGAGCTCATCTGTGTCAGTCAGCTCTCATGGGGACTCACCACCAGAGTCAGCCTAGAAGCCAGCTATGGACAAGCAGAGATACTGCCAGCCTGGGTCTTCACTGACTGAAGCTGTCACAGTACCTATCTGGGGCTGTTACCAAGAAGACAAATAAACTTCATTGTTTAGAAGATATTCTGCTTTTAATCGATACATAATAATTACCCACATTCCTGGGGTACTGTGTGACATTTTAATACACAAATATAATATGCAATGACCAAATTGGTGTAATACCATATGTAATGCCTCAAACATTTATCATTTCTTTGTGGTGAGACATTCTGTTACTCTCATCTAGCTTTTGTGAGATACACAATGAATCACTATTAACCCAAGTCAAACTATTGTGCTTAGAACACCGAGACCTACCATTCCTCTCGCCTGAGGAACCAGCATCTCCCTGGCCCCTTGCCACTATCCTTCCCACTCTCTGCTGAGACCTATTTCACTCTCTAGTTTGATGACATCACTATTTTAGTGCCCACACGTGGGTGACATCATGTGATACTTGTTTGACTTTGTGTTCTTTGAGCCCCTGACTTTTGGGGCACTCTTACAGAACCTTGGCCAATGCACACTGCTACTATAAAAGTAGTTTATGAAATATTCTGTTGTAATAAGAATTGTGGTGGTATTGTGTTCCCCAAAATATTGTGCACCCTAATAAACTTATCTGGGATCAGAGAACAGGACAGCCACAATATTAAACATAGAGGATAGACAGTGGTAGCACACGCCTTTAATCCTAGCATTCCAGAGGCAGAAATCCATGTGTTCAAGGATACAGCCAGGCATGGTGACTCAAGCCTTTAATCCCAAGAAGTGAGCCTTTAATCCCAGGGAGTGACGGTAGAAAGCAGAAAGGTATATAAGACGTGAAGACCAGGAACTAGAAGCATTTGGCTGGTTAAGCTTTCAGGCTTCTAGCAGCAGTTCAGCTGAGACCCATTCTGGATGAGGACTCAGAAGCTTCCAGTCTGAGGAAACAGGATCAGCTGAGGAATTGACAAGGTGAGGTAGCTGTGGCTTGTTCTGCTTCTCTGACCTTTCAGCGTTCACCCCAATAACTGGCCATAGGTTTGATTTTATTAATAAGACTCTTTAAGATTCCTGCTACAAAGAATGGTCAAACTATATCAGCAAAAAATCAATTTTCAGAAAACAGAACTCCGGGGGGTGGGGTGGGGTGGGAGAGAGTCCCCTGTCTCTAATTCTCAGAGATTAAGAGTTTATTGCTCCTCCAGAGGACTTGAGTTCAGTCCCCAGCACTGATGTCAAGTGGCTCACAGTGTAACTCCAAGCTCTCGGTGATCTAACACCCGTCCTGGCCACATGTGGCCTCTGTTCACATGGATACACACATATACACAAATAAAAACAAATCTAAGAACAATTTTTAAAAAAAGATCTTTAAAAAATAAAGAAAGAAAAAGAAAACAGAACCCTGGATATATCCAACTACTTCGCCTTGGTTCTGGTAATGATTTTTCTCTAAACATGTAAAACTAATTTAAGGTTGTATTCAAACAAAACCATATTTGCCAGAGCCAGCCATATTTCCCAAAGAGTTGGAATTTGCAGGGTAATCTCTTTTGCCATTCTTCATGCCTCTGAAAGGACACTAAAAACACCTCAGAATCCATGTCTTTACTATGACAGCCCATGAGAATCCTGTTTTAATTAGGGCCACATTCTACTTAGGATAAAATGCACCCTCAAGAAACTGTAGGACTAGCAAGACTGCTTGGCACAAGGCGGATGACCTGAGTTCAATGGCCAGAACCTACAGTAGAAGAAGAGAAACCCCTCCCTAAGGCTGTCCTCTGACCTCCACACACACACACACACACACACACACACACACACACACACAGACACACACACACACACACACACACACACACACACACACACACAATGGCATGCACATACACAAGCACACATACATGTGCATGCACATGGGCACACATGGTGATAATAAATAAAGTCAACTTTAAAATTAAAACAGAAAGAAATCTCATAATGGTTATTTTTAAAATTAAGTATAGATTGGAACAAAAGTAAATTTGTGATTTTGTTTATATTCACACCTAGTCCTAGCTAATGGTACTTCTTAGAAATAGCTGAATAGTTTTCTGGTATAATTATTGGTTTGCTTTGCTTTTCTCATGCATCAAAATAACATAATTGATGATTTCCTATGAAGGTTTTAGACAAGAACAAAGCAATATAACAAATGAGAGCTAAAATGCACGACACCAAGTTGGCCCAGGATCAAAAAGTAAACATACAGGCTTTGGGTGAGTGAGGGTAGAGCTTGTTCTCACAGCCCTGTGCGCCAAGAAGGAAGGGGCGCAGAGAAATCTGTCTTTCATATGCTCAAAAAAACCAAGTGAGTACTAGAATGTGCTTAACGGAACTCTGGATTCCAAATGAGTTCTAAGGAACTACATTTATGTGGATAAAATAAACATCAACTACAGAAAAATAATTCTTCATATACTGTAGTGGCAATTCATCTTGCTTTTTAATTTGTTTTGCATTTGTTTATTTTGTATGTATATATGCATGTGTGGTCATCAGAGGACAACTTGCAGGTCTAAGCTTTCTCCTTCCACCATGTGAGTCCTGGGGACAGAATTCAGGTTGTTAGGTTTAGTGGCAAGTGCCTTAACCACTACCAGCCCTTGCTTTAAAATAAATGAAAAAATAAAAAGTTATAGATGCATATACATATACATACATATATGAACTCCCAGGCATCCTCCTGTCTCCACTTCCCATCTGGCTGTAAGAATGCTGGAATTTCACATTTAAGCTACAGTATTGGGTTTTACCTCAGTCTGAGGATCTGAACTCAGCTCCTAATGCCTGCATGACAAGCATGTCTATGCATGGAGCCGTCAGCCCTGCCCTGCAGCTTGTTTTAACTCTGTCTTTCTGCATCAGCATGACTGTGGTAGTCATCTGAACACTGTACGTAGGAAGATTTCAGCTCTGACCCCGTGCTGACATTTGTAGAACACGGTGACTCGGTAAACACGGTTTCTCTGGCTCCGGCGTACAGCTTCACCGAGGATCAGCTACAAAGCTGCCCCCAGAGCGGCAAGAGAGCATGCTTGAAGCTTATTCTCAGTAGTCTGGAAAACAGAGCTTGAATGTTGGATTCAACTACTGTTCTCCTCTCCAAATACCAAGCTAGGTGTCAGCGCCTTGCCTGAAAAGAATGTTTATACTTGTTTCCCCCAAATCTGCACTAGGTAAAATCTGTACCTTTAGGAAATTTCACTAAACACAACCCTTTATTTTAACTTGAAAATGGGGCCAATCTTGAAGAGGAAACAAAAACTCAGCAGAGAGACAGGGATGGATGTTCGAGGAACACATGCCGCAGGCATACTCTAAGAACACGCTTGGCACTTCCTGAGAGCCAAGCTGGCCTGACACACATTTTGACCAAGAGCTGAGAAAGATGTTTTTATACTTTAAGATTTTTTTAATCCACAGAATAATAGTTTGTGATACATGAAAATTGTATGATATTCAAATGGCTTGTGTTTATAAATAGAGTTTCTCAGGGATATGCAAATTTACTTGTCTCTTTTACTTGGTGACAGAATTTTGCAGTTCTGACAGTGACTTAAACACTGGCTATCTGTCCATTATTGAAAAGGTTTGCCAGTCTTTTCTCTAGGCTATCTAAGGTTAAAAAGTGTATACAGCAGGCAGCTAGAATTTGGAGTTTGCAAGTGCACCTGGTAGGAGTTACTTCTGACAAGCTGGCTCGGGGGTGGGGGGTGAGGGGTCCCCTTAAGGAGACAGGGAAGGTACAATGAGGAAATGTAAGTCTCCTACAAGCCAAGCAAGGAGAGAGCCCAAGATGAGTGCTGAGTACAGGAGGGTACCAGAGACTGGTAAACAGTGCTAGCAATAGGCTACGGTGTGTGACAGTCACAAGTTACTGGCTGCCTTTGAGAATGTTTCTGTGAGACAGTGGAGGGTTACTGTTCACAAGAAGCTCACCACCAGCCAGGGTAGGTCTGAAAGAATGGCCAGTGTGCTGGGTGTCCACTTTTGACCCAGCTCTGGACAGTAGGACAGGAAGATAAGGAATTCAAGGCCAGCCTCAGTCATACTGCAAGATTAAAAGACAACTTGAGTTGGTTGGAATCCGGTCTCAGAGCAAACAGGAGAGAGGACCCTGGTTTAGTTCCCAACACTCACAGTGGCCCAAAGCCATCTGTAACTCCAGTCCCAGTGGATCTCATGTTTTCTTCTGACCTCCTCAGGCATCAGGCATGCAAGTGATGCAGACAACCATGGAGACAAAACACTTAGGAAATAAATCTTAAAAATGTAAACAAACATGCACCCATGGAGCTTCCTCTAGGGGGTTGCAAAGCCCGGGCAGTAGGCCTTTTTCTTATTGTCCTGTTTTCACAGCAGAGTGTAGAGGGTGTTCATAGTAAAAGCCTCTGAAAGTCGGAAGTGGAAGCGGTGGAGCGGAATGTGTCAGGGAAGGGAGTGGAGGGGGCTGATGGGAGAGTAAGTTGATTACAGAAGGAATCCAGTTCCCCCTGAAGCAGCAGAAAAAAGAAAAGGGTCAAACTGCACAGAGAACACGAGGGAGGGTTGGACAGGAAGTGGCAAAGTCCTGTGCATGGAATAAAGATACTAAGAGGACAATGGGACTTATGGGAGTGTTACCCCAAGATTGACACTTGAGAAGCCACAGAACATCCTCTAGAGCAGGAGTCCTCAGCCTTCCCAGTGCTGAGACCCTTTAACACAGTTCCTCATGTGGTGATGACCCCCAACCATAAAATTATTTCGTTGCAACTTTATAACTGTAATTTTGCTATGGCTGTGAATCGTAATGTAAATATCCGTGTTTTCCGATGGTCTTAGGGAACCCCTGTGAAAGGGTCATTTGCCTCCCCCACACACACAAAGGGGTTGCAACCTACAGATTGAGAACCACTGGTCTAGAGTCCACAAGAGCTACTGAAGGGGAGCTCCTGAAAGATTTGTTGAGTTTTACAGGAAACCAGTACCTGGTGGGGGCGGGGGAGGGTAGGGAGAACTGAGGTGATTAAGGGACTTAACACAGAAGATGCAAGAAAAATTAAGGAAGCCTGGGGGCTTGAGAAGGTGGTCTTAACTTTTCCTGGAGCCTAGACTTGGTGGAAATGTGATTAGTTAGATGAACGTGGATGCTGGGCTGGTTTTCTCCTTTGTTCCTTTAGTTCAGTTCAAAATCCTAGTCCCTTTCATCAATCCTCTCTAGAAGCAATCGCTGAGACACTCCCGGAGGTGTGCCCCACTAATACCCCAGGTGTTCATTAATCCAATCAATTGTAGATCAGGATTAACCATCAGAAAGGAGAACGCTGTCATCCACCATCCAGCCTAAAATTTTCGAGCATCAATATGATGAGGGACCAGTCTTCATGGTGGGTACCACGGAGACTGAGGATGCAGATCTAGGGATGTCGGAGAACAGACAAGTCACGTCTGAGTTGTGGTCACTGGAGACGATCACAGAGGCAAGTCTTTGCCAGGGACTGGTACACTGAACCCGAGAGGCTGAGTTGAAACTGAGCAAACCTTTTGAATAGAGCTAAACAATGATTTATCTCACTGGCTTTAGTTCATTGGCTCCCTCTTCCCTCCCTCTCGGGGAAACAAATTAAATGCAGACTAGCTCTGAAACACTCCCTTGAGAACACGCCTCTGACCAACTCATAAAAACTAAATGCTTTTCATTACAACTTGAGTGAGTGACTTGTTCTGCCCTCCCCCTGTAGTGCCTCATCCTGAATGGCAGAGAGTGATATTGCCCCAAACATGACCCATTTGGTATTAGATCATAGTGGGACCATGAATGTCTACAAATTTTGTTGATTTGAAAATTAATTTTTACTGTTTAGAGAAAAATGGAAAGTAGTTAATAAATACTGAACTACATAGTTATCAGAACTATCTAGGCATTAGATAACATTTATTGAAGTATAAACAGATAGGAAAGATATATTGAGCAAATTAAATACAAATGTTTGTATATTGGATTTATTTGCCCTGATTAAAAAAAAAGTCTTTGTTTTCCTCAGATTATATTCCACTTTGTCCCCTGCCTCTCACCCCAGCCTCCTGACCGCTACTGTCCCTAAATATTTGGTTCAGAGATTAAGCAAAAAATAGGAAGGAAAAATCCACATGTTCCAGAAAGCAACTAATTTCCTGATCTAGAATATCAACTCTCCCACTGAGAAACAATTTGGATGACCGTTTTAGGATAATTGAGTCAACTGATGCTTTTCAAATTGTTAGAAAATAAGTACCATGAAAACCATGTTTTTATTAGTGACCTATAGTACCTTGTGATGAACTATTTCTATTTATCCACTAAGAACAAAACACTAAGACTTGCAGATCCTTGAGTGGCTTGTGCTGTACATGAGCTGCTTGGGTCGTAACAAAAACACCTGGTAAACTAAACCCAAACAAACTCACAAAGTTGCCGAGCTATCACTGAGTCGCTTCATAATGAGGCAGTGATAAAACCTATACAAAAGAGATCCGCCGACCCTCACTGTAGGCCCTTTAAGGCCTCGTAGTTACTCTTGGGTGGAGAGGCGGGTAGCAGGGTCTAGAGGCATCGAGCAATTGAGGATGTGCCTAGTAGATGGGTGGGTCATCACAGCAGAGTCAAAGATAAACATGTGAGCAGACACAGGGAGCTAAGGCTCTGTGCGTCAGAGTGCCCGGAGGGCTTGTGAACCTCAGATGGAGGCTTCTGCCTCCAGAGTTCCTGACTCAGTGGATAGGGTGGGGATTGATAGTGTCCGTGTTTTTATCACTTGCCCGGAAGTCGCCGATGCTCCCGATTCTGTGAGTACTTGAAGTGTTGTCACTCGATTGGGGCAATTTCTAGAGGTGGAAGGGTGAGTGAGGGAGTGTTGAAGAGGTGAAGGGAGGAGTGACATTCCTGTTGTGGTGATAAAACTCCCTGACAGGAAGCGACTTGGGGCAGGAATCGACAAGGGCCTATTTTAGCTCACAGTTCCAGGTTACAGTCCGTCACTGTGGGGAAGTCAAGATGGTCACATCCCAGCCACAGTCAAGATCAGAAAGAGAAGGAATGTACACATTCCCCCTTTTCATGCAGTTCAGGACCCAAATCCAGGGAAAGATGCCTCCCAATGTTAGATAGAGCCTTCCCACCTCAATTAACACAATTAAGACACCTCCTACAGACATACCCAGAGGCAACCCGGTTTGGAAAATCCCTCACAGAGACTCTTTCCAGATGATCCTAGATTGGGTCTTTACTGATTAAAACCAACCACCGCAGTAGCTTACTGGAAGAGGTTAAAGCAAGGAGTGAACGGTGGTAATAAAGGAACCACTAAGTTAAAATGGTAGAGTGGGAAGTCAGCATTTAACTAAATGATTAAATGCCAACCTCTGCGCTGGACACTCTGGTGTCGCCGGTTGATAAAGCGCTGACGCCCCAGAGAGGAAGTGAAGACGCTGAAAACGTGAGGGACGGGAGCGGGAACTGGGTCTGCAGTTAAGTACCATCCCAAGGTCAACAGGTCAGAAAGAGTCCCCGAGTCATAAGCTGCTTACGAGACAAACAAGGACTAAGACAGCTGGAGATGGAAACGCGGTGCTTGTGGCTGATAGAGACAGGAGGGATAATGTGGCTTGGAGGGCGACTATGAGCTTGTTAGTATTGCGTCTCAGAAGGAGGCACACTCGTCCTTCAGCTCAGGCCAGATGGACACAGGCCTCTTGCCACAGCATGTGGAAGAGACAACATGCATCTGTGCCTTGCCGTAGCCGTTTATCAAGCACACAAGGTTGAGCTCTACAGACACTGTGAAGGGGTGAAGGGGCCAAGACCATTATGTTGAAGTTTCCAAATAAAGGAGACACCCAGAAGCAGAAACAAGTATCCCCTCCTTGTGGGTAGGTTAAAGCAGACTGTTTCCTTCTGAAGTACTCTGGCTTTGGATGATTCTAGAAAAAAAGTCTATTGCAGGCTGAGGGGGAGGGGACAGCATTTTAAAAGTTAGAAAATTAGGTGTGGTGGCAGACACCTGCAGTCTCTGCACTCAGGAAGCTGAGGCAGGAGGGTTGATTTCTCCAGACCAGGCTGGGACACATCAGGAGGCCCCTTCTAAGATAACTTGTTTTTCAAAGATAAGTCTTTG
Source organism: Peromyscus eremicus (assembly GCF_949786415.1). Classification (NCBI taxonomy): domain Eukaryota; kingdom Metazoa; phylum Chordata; class Mammalia; order Rodentia; family Cricetidae; genus Peromyscus; species Peromyscus eremicus. The sequence continues at coordinate 153,549,326 of NC_081418.1, read as the reverse complement.
AAAAGACACAAGTCAAGCTTCTCTGCAAGAAAGATGGGAACAAAGGTGGGTCCTGTGTTTGAGCATGGTGGCGTGAGGAACAAGCATCTGCTGCCTCTGTAACTGGCCCTTGGCATTGGTCTAGCAGAAGGGTGGGTTAATAACCCAAGGACAGGCTTCTTGGTGTAAATTTTATACATGATCTCCTGGTAACTCTGTTTAATTACGAACATTTTGTAGCAGAGGGCATAATGAGACATTCTTTCCTCTGTGTGTTATGAGCATGTATGTGTGTGCACATACATGAGTATACAAAGGGCATAATCAACCTAGAGTGTCATTCCTCAGGGGCCACTGGCTTGCTTTTTTCTAGACAGGGTCTCTGACTGGGACCTGCATCCCACCTGGGTAAGCTAGGCTAGCTTGCATCAGGGAACCTGCTGCCTTGACCTCCCCAGCTGAGATTGCAGGCACCTGCCACCGTGACTGCTGGGGTTGAACTTATGTTCTCCTGCTTCCAGGACAAGCACTTCACATACCAGCCCCCTCCTAGCACAGTCACTTTAATTTTTATATACTCATGTCTATTAATTCAGGCTCAAGTGGAAGGAAATTCAGATGCACTCAGAAAGGAAAACAAGAAAATCATTGTACTCAAACAGAACACGTGGTCAGCCTTGTATTTCTAATCGTCCCACTCAGGGTGCCACCGAAGGTTTGGGTTCCAGTCCCCCAAGTGGTCAGAGTCACTCAGCTCTAAAGACTCCATGATGGTACAGTTGTTCTCTGAGGAGTTCCGGGGCGTGCCAGCTCCCCTCATCACATGGTACCTGGAGAGGTCACCCGCACAGCACAGTGGATGCTCTTTAAATTGGACTTTTGTTAAATGCCCCGGGGGGCACCTGTTAAAGCTGGCATTTTAATCCTGTACTATTAACTATTACCACTTCCATGTATTCAAGCAGAGTACTTTGTGCTTAGTTCCAGGGCCAAGAGATTTTATCCCAACTGGTAGAGTTTTATATTCATGTCACAAGTTTGTTATTTTGATATAGTTTAAGGGAAATGTTTAGTTCTGACATTCCTTCCCAGAAGCACAGAAGTGAAACTCAACCTGCCATGAACTCAGCATGTGAAAGTGAGTGAGAATGGATATCTTTGTTATTTTTCCTGTTGCCAGGATGAAATGTCCTGACCAAAGCAACTTCAAGAGAGACAGGGTTTATTTTGGCTCTCAGTCCCAGGATACAGTCCACGATGGTGTTGAAATCACAGAGGCGGGAACTTAAGGCAGCTGCTCGCATCCAATCCACAGTTAGGGAGAGGAAACCTCAGCTCAGCTGGCTCCTCCCTTTTACTCAGCCTGCGACCCAAACACAGGAAACAGCATGACCAATCTTTACCGTGAGTCTTCCTACCTCAATTAACCTAATCAAGACAGGCCCATACAGGCACAGCCAGAGGCTTGTATCCTACATGGTTCTCTTGCCCATCACAGAAGGCATGCTCCCAGTGACCTAAATCTGCCCCCAAGACCTTACCCCCTAAAGCCTCACTACCTTCTCATAGCATAAAACTGAGGACCAAGCTTTACGCATAGGAGACTTCTGGGGAGAGTCCAGATCTGACTGTGGCATTGCCGTGTTTGTGAGACATTAGGACCACGTGTTGTATCCTTGATCTTCTGAGGGTGAGATGTGTGACTGAAAAACATTATTTTATTTTATGTGTATGTGGTTTGCTTGTGTGTATCAGTTTGCACCTAGAAAGGTCAGAAGAGGTCATCAGATTTCCTGGAATTGGAGTTAGGGACAGTTGTTAGTCCCTACATGGGTGCTGGGAACTGAACCCAGGTCCTCTGTAAGACCAACAAGTACTCTCCAGCTTCAAGAATTCTTAAGAAAAAATTAAAAATTATATAATATGTGTGGTTTTTGTGTGTGTGTGTGCATATGTTACGTGTGTGTGTGTGTGTGTGTGTGTGTGTGTGTGTGTGTGTGTGTGATGTATATGTATGTGAGTATGTGTACCTATGTGTGGGCATGAGGAGCCCAGAGCAGGATGGAGGGTGTTTCCTTCTATGGCTCTCCACCTTATCCTCTGAGGCAGGGTCCCTCCCCGAACCGGTGACGACCTTGAAGCTCATCATTTCGTACATGGTAGCTGAGCTCTTAAGGTCTGCCCATTGCCTCTCCCGGTGCTGCGTCTGCAGGCACAGTCAGCTGTGCCCTGCTCTTTGCTCTAGTGCTGGGGATTAGAACTCAGGTCCTGAGGTTTGCGAAGTAAGCGGCCTTACCCACTGAGCATCTCCCTAGTATTATAGTTGGCTGTTTGTTTTTTTTTAATTCCATGAAATATTTTTAAAACTGTCAATGCAAGGTTTACAAAAGACCGATTAACATTACTTAAAAGTTTAGCATTTCCAAACACAGCAGCGGCGAGCATGCCTGAAATATGAGAATATTACGTTCTGCGTTTCTCTTGCTTGCTGCCTGATCAAGTCTGCTGGTTAGCTTTATAACTAGTATTTTTAATGATACCTATTGTTGCCAATTTCCTTGAGATAGCAAAACCTTCCGTCTCTAAATATCTTACAGAGATTTTATAAGAATTATTCACATGGTTTTAATGATCGTTTTTAAACCAAACTTCAGTTAGGTTCATTTTTCTCATCCAGTGATTGAATCTTCTTGGTGATATGAAGACACCAAGCCAGGAAAATATCATAACTGGTGTAGCTAGAGTTTTCCTGCCTGGCCCACAGTCAGGGCAAATCTCTCTCACCTGCCAGTCCCACAGCCACTCAAACCCGACCAAGTAAACACAGAGACTTATACTGGTTACAAACTGTATGGCCATGGCAGGCTTCTTGCTATGTACTTCTTCTATCATGAATTAACCCATTTCTATTAATCTGTACCTTGCCACATGGCTTGTGGCTTACTGGCATCTTCACACGCTGTTTCTCATCGTGGTGGCTGGCAGTGTCTCTCTGACTCAGCCTTCCACTTCCCAGCTTTATTCTCCTCCTTGTCCCACCTACACTTCCTGCCTAGCCAATGGCCAATCAGTGTTTTATTTATTGACTAATCAGCAACACATTTGCCATACAGAACATCCCACAGCAAACTGGTTTTGAGTTTATTTTGATTTTATTCAAACCTGTACAGCTTTAAAATCATATTTCTAAAGTAAAACAACCCCCTTTACAGTTAAAATAAGGGGAGATGTTTTAAGACTAGGCAGATAAGGTCCTTAAACTTAAGTTTTTTATCTATTGATAAGTTCCCTTTTCCCCATTTTCTAAAATGTTTATTTGTTGGGGCTGCAGAGATGTCTCCATGGCTAAGAGCTCTTGCTGCTCTGGCAGAGGACTAGGTTCAGTTCCCAGCACCTACATGGAGGCCACCAGCTAACTGTCTGTAACTCCAGTTCCAGGGAATGCTATGCCCTCTCTGGTCTCTGTGGCACCAGGCATGCAAGTGATACACAGACATACATGACGGCAAAACATCCACACACAAAAATGATGATAGTAGCACTTTATGTTTTTTTTTTTAAACTTACATGTATGTGTGTGCCTGCATGAGTTTATGTACATCGCATGCACACAGGTTGCAGTGGAGGCCAAAATGCACTGTATCTCAAGAAATGGAGTGAAATACGGTTATAAGCCGTATCTCCACATCGTGCTTTATATGTATTGACATGGTTACAGACACGAGGACTCCTTTGTTTCACTTTATATGGTCACTTGTAGTTTGTTGGCACTGTCATTTGATGCACACGTGACCTGCTCTGCCCTTGGAAGTCCCTTGAAAAAGGACCCATTTGTGTTATTTTCATACCTGATCTTTTTGTTTTGAGCAGTTCTTTGTTAACATACAATGTCTCACACTCTGTACACTTCCTGGCCCATTTCTTAACGCATCTACACTTCCCGCTATTGTTTTCTGTATGCTGCACATGCATGTATGTGGAGCACATTCACTGGTGTGCTCAAGCATGTGGAGGCCATTATTGATATCAGGGATCATCTTCCATCTTATTCAAGGAGGCAAGGTCTTTCAGTCAAACCCAGAGTTCTGTGATATGGTTGGTCTTCCTGGCCACCTTATGTGGGGATTCTCTGTCTCCACCGTTGGGCTGGAATTGCACAGGCCACCATGCCTGCCTGGCATTTAGTGAGTTCTGGGGTCTGAACTGGCCTCCCATTTGTGTGGAAAGTGCTTTAACCACTGAGCTATCTCCCCAGTCCTGTATCTATCCTTTTAACGTAGAATGTTGCCAACAATGTGGCGAGAGCACGCGCTTAGTGCTGCCTTTGTTTAGTTGTTTCTAGATCCTTTCAGGATAGGTGGATGTATGGATAGACAGACAGACAGACAGACAGACAAATGACAGATCAATGGGATATGAGATTTCTAGACCATCGCTAAAGATACATGATAATTCAGGCCTATCCAATGAATATAAACAGGGACTAACATAAAATTGATTTCTACATTTAAGAAAGAAGAGCAGCTGAAATATTCTTGTCCTGTATCCACATTTCATTTCAGTACTTAGCCAATACAAAGAGTTGGGAGACGTTACACTTCCTTTCCATGTATAGCCTGCCTACCCTCTACATTTCACAGTAAACAGCTCATGCTTGGCTTGGTGCAGTCACGTGGCAAGTTTTGAGCCACCTAGCATGGCTCTTGGCTACTGCTGTTAGCTAGTCCTGAAGGCCTAAGGTACACAGATGGTAACCTCAGGATGGCTGGTCCATGTAACTGAAAAGCAAACCTACTGTTTGACATCTAATATTGAGTTTTACCATTTTAGATCAGAAACATACAGTGACTCCTGAAGTCTTGAGCACGCAGTTCAGTGAGTTTCAACACTGCGCACACCTACAGCCTACATCCCTATCACTTTCCTCAACCTGGGCTTTCATGCCTACAGCCTACATCCCTATCACTTTCTCAACCTGGGCGTTTACACTGTCCTCCTTCCTGGTCAGTCTGGGTTGCTGTAGAATCATCAGTTCACCTGCTCTTTGTTCTCAGTGCAATCCTCACAAACAGTTTCCTTCTCTGTGTGCATGTCAACCTGCTTTTAAAAGTGATTTGGTTTTGATTATTTTTGTATTCATGTGTATGAACACGTGTGTACATGAGTGTAGTGCCAATGGAGGCAAGAGGAAGATGTTGGATCCCCTGGAGCTGGAGTCATAGGTGGTTTGTGAGCCACCTGATGTGGGTGTTGGGAACCAAACTCAGGGCTTCTGCAAGAGCCGCAAGTGCTTTTATCCACAGAGGCACCTCTCCAGCCGCCAGCTCCTTTATCTCAGCGGAAGGTTCTGAGATTTGTCCATATTGCATGCATTGATAATGTATTCCTTTTTCATCACTAGGAAATATGTTGTATAAATATACACCACTTGCTTATCCATATCGTTGTTAATAACATCGAGTTCTTTATAGTTGGATTACCATGCCTAAACCTTCTAAGAGCAGTTATGATTTGGAGGTGAAATGCCCCCAAAGACTCATGGGTTTGAACTCTTGGTCCCCACCTGGGGTGCTGTTTGGAAAAGATATAGAACTGTTAGAAGGTGGGGCCTACCTGGAAGAAAGAGGTCACTGGGCCTTGAAGGTTATAGAGCCTTGTTTCTGGCTTCAGTCTTCAACTTTCTGGTCTGCCAAGATGTGAGCAGGCAGCTGCTGCAGACCAGATGGCCAGCTGTGCACAGCTGCCCATCACCTGCCTTCCATGGCATGGTGGAATAGCTCCTCTCAAGTTGTGAGCTGAAACCAATCCCAAAAGCCATTTCTTGTTGGGAATTTGTTCACAGAGACAAGAAAAGTCATTGACACAGAACACCTTTCTTGTAGGCTTTGCCTGGCTATGTGTATGTTTGTGTTTATTGGGGGAAATTCCTGGGAATACTATTAGTTATAGACTAGATACAACAGTTTTAATGTACTTGATTAAAACTTGTTGATCTTTAAATGCTATTTGCAGCAATGTTTTATCTACAGTTTAACTAGTAGAACATCTAAATGTTATTTATAATATCATTGAAAAGTTGGTGGAAGGAAATCACACAATGGATTGGGTTCAATCTGATCAAATCTGTCCAGGGCAGTCTCTGGGTTGGAAAACCAGAGTGCTCAGTGTCTGCTTACAGACCGGAGACTGTTATGGGGAAAACGAGAGAACCGACAGATGTGGGTCAAAAAGCTTTCTTTGGGGCCCAAGACTGACCAAAGAATGGCAGAATGTCAGAGGACTGCCAAGCACTGTCGGGGGGTCCACGGGGGGGGGGGGGGGGGGGGGGGGGAGGGGAGGAATGGAGGCAAGCAACTTCTGCAGTGCTAATTACTGTGGTTTTGGGAAACTGTCCCCATTTAGATAAAATGGAGAATTTTTTTCAATGCTGTGGCCCTGGCCAGTGATTACGACAGTTTTTCCTGCAGGCCGAGTACCTTGCCAGGGTGACGTTTCCTTCTTCCCAAGCTGGTAACCATGTCACCCTTTCCTCCCTCTCCCTTTCCTCACTCTCATTTCAGCCATTGCCTTTGAAGCCAGTGCTGCCTGGGTGAGCCTCTTGGGCTCAGCTCGGTCATTTCCTTCTGCTGTGGCCAGTGTCACTCAGCGCTGTGACCCAGGTATCAGTCCATGAACAGCACCAGGATCACTTCATTTTCCTTTATGTACCCGGCTGTCAGGGTGATAGACATGGCAAATTCTACTGAATGAATAATGGTGAGCAATGTGTGCAAGGTCTACAGAGAGTTAAAATAGACTAAGAGGCCAATTAAGTCTTATATTCAAATTCATTCTTTAACTGATTTTCTGGGGCAAGTATTTTGCTTAAGCTAAAAACAAAAGTCAAACAGAAAGTTAATATCTGGATAAAGAGAGAAATTAAAAAGGCCTTAGAAGTCAGAGTAATTATCCCTGAGACGATGCATAGTGGGAGTCAGTGTGGGGAAATCACTGGGGTTTAGAATGGGTGGACAGTAGAATCCATGGGTTCAGAACCCTAACATGGGGCCCAGGCAGATAAATGGTAAGATCTGGACCAGTGGATGAGGGGACGGGGGTTGGCAGATGCTGTGCCCCTTCCCTGGGGTGTCTCTTCCCAAGGAGAAGGCCAGAGCACTGGGTGCGACACAGCAATGATTTGGACACAAATTTTAGTCATTTGGCCATGTTTTTAAGTATCCATGGTAACAGGTTGGACTCAAGGGGAAAGGGCTGCAGGATGCGCAGCAGGATTGATGATGGGTTTGAGCACAGGAACGAGGGTACCACTGCAGCATTGTCAAGCAAAACAGTTTTATTGCCTGTGTCCCCAGCCACCGTCCTAAGTGATATTTCAGCTTCATTTTAAAGACTGAGACACTATCGAGCTCAGTATTTGCTTGTTCCTGTTAAATGGGATTGTAACTGCTAGGCCTCAGGAGACAGAAACACAACACAATTACCACAACCAAGCTGCAGCACAGCCCCCTCACAGCTCAGGATGCGTCCCTGCTGTCTTGTGGGGAAAGTTACTCTGTCACCTCAGACAGTGCATTCCTGAAATGTCATTAGTAGTACACAGGGCATTCCCAGGACAAACCTGGACTGGATTCCTCCTTCCTCAGAGAACCACACACACACACACACACACACACACACACACAGGGCAGATGTTAGCAAGGCAAGGTTTTGTTTTCTGAACTTCCAAATTCATTCCTGCTGCCTTTTTCATTATAAACAACCTCAAGTTTTGATTCTAGCACATTTTATTCCTCATAAAAGTTAAAATCACAGCCTCTACCCTTCTGCTGGTTTCCATTTCCCCTTTTTCCTTTTCTGGCTTAGACAAATTTTTAAGTTAATCTGATTATGAATCAGAGCTTTTATCTCAAGAATGTATCTTGGGAGGAAAAAAATATTAAAAAATCAAATCCAAAAAACAAAACCTGAGTGTCCATAAACTCATCATGAATCAATGTTCTTTTATTTAACGACATGAGATAGCCTCAACAACATTAATCCATAAATGCAAATCATACTTTAATTATTAAAAGAAAATTACTTTTAAGCTCTAGTAAAGACAAGTAATGTAAGCCTAAGTAAAGCTGATTAGTCACCTTCAGTGGGACCACGAGTTCTTTCACTGATTTGGGAAACCTGTCAGGGCAAGAGCATCAGCAAACACCCGGTGCCTTTGTGCTACTGTGATCCACCAAATGGTGCCAACACGACTGTGCTGGTCAACAAGGGACATGCACACCGCTGGCGCTTTGTTCATGTGAATAAATTTGCGGAATGGGAGACGGTGACATTCATCTTACAAATGAGGAAGGCCCCTGTTCCTTCCGACCTAGGGACAACATCAGCTCTGAGGCTTGCTTTCAGTTTGCACACACAGATGCATGCTGTGGGATGTATGGCAAATGTATTGCTAATTAATCAATAAAACACTGATTGGCCGTTGGCTAGGCAGGAAGTATAGGCGGGGCAAGGAGGAGAATAAAGCTGGGAAGTGGAAGGCTGAGAGAGAGACACTGCCAGCCGCCACGATGAGAAACAGCTTGTGAAGATGCCGGTAAGCCACGAGCCATGTGGCAAGGTATAGATTAAAGGAAATGGATTAATTTAAGCTATAAGAACAGTTAGCAAGAAGCCTGCCACGGCCATACAGTTTGAAAGCAACATAAGTCTCTGTGTTTACTTGGTCGGGTCTGAGAGGCTGTGGGACTGGCAGGTGAAAGAGATTTGCCCTGACTGTGGGCCAGCCAGGAAAACTCTAGCTACAGATGCAACCCTTGTTTTTCCTGCTGGTCATCGTCTGCCCTTCCTTCACTGGGGCCGCCTCATAGGGGAGTCACTGCCCACTTTTTCCTGGGAAACACTGAGGGGAAGAAGCCAACAGAGGACCCAGCTTGGCCTGGAATCAGATTAGGTAACAGCCTGGAGCTTGCAGAATGGCGGTGGCAGGGATGGTAGCAGCAGTGGAGGTGGTGGTTATGGCAGGGGTGGAGGTGGTGGTTATGGCAGGGGTGGAGGTGGTGATTATGGCAGGGGTGGAGGTGGTGGTTACGGCAGTGGTGGAGGTGGTGGTTATGGCCATGGTAGAGGTGGTGGTTATGGCAGTGGTGGAGGTGGTGGTTATGGCCATGGTGGAGGTGGTGGTTATGGCCGTGGTGGAGGTGGTGGTTATGGCAGCGGTGGAGGTGATGATTATGGCAGGGGTGGAGGTGGTGGTTATGGCAGGGGTGGAGGTGGTGTTTATGGCCATGGTGGAGGTGGTGGTTATGGCCATGGTGGAGGTGGTGGTTATGGCAGTGGTGGAGGTGGTGGTTATGGCAGTGGTGGAGGTGGTGGTTATGGCCATGGTGGAGGTGGTGGTTATGGCCGTGGTGGAGGTGGTGGTTATGGCCATGGTGGAGGTGGTGGTTATGGCAGGGGTGGAGGTGGTGGTTATGGCCATGGTGGAGGTGGTGGTTATGGTAGTGGTGGAGGTGGTGGTTATGGCCGTGGTGGAGGTGGTGGTTATGGCCATGGTGGAGGTGGTGGTTATGGCAGGGGTGGAGGTGGTAGTTATGGCCATGGTGGAGGTGGTGGTTATGGCCATGGTGGAGGTGGTGGTTATGGCAGTGGTGGAGGTGCTGATTATGGCAGTGATGGAGGTGGTGGTTATGGCAGGGGTGGAGGTGGTGGTTATGGCAGGGGTGGAGGTGGTGGTTATGGCAGCGGTGGAGGTGGTGGTTATGGCAGGGGTGGAGGTGGTGGTTATGGCCATGGTGGAGGTGGTGGTTATGGCCATGGTGGAGGTGGTGGTTATGGCAGGGGTGGAGGTGGTGGTTATGGCAGGGGTGGAGGTGGTGGTTATGGCAGGGGTGGAGGTGGTGGTTATGGCCATGGTGGAGGTGGTGGTTATGGCAGGGGTGGAGGTGGTGGTTATGGCAGGGGTGGAGGTGGTGGTTATGGCAGGGGTGGAGGTGGTGGTTATGGCAGCGGTGGAGGTGGTGGTTATGGCAGGGGTGGAGGTGGTGGTTATGGCAGGGGTGGAGGTGGTGGTTATGGCAGGGGTGGAGGTGGTGGTTATGGCAGGGGTGGAGGTGGTGGTTATGGCAGGGGTGGAGGTGGTGGTTATGGCAGGGGTGGAGGTGGTGGTTATGGCAGGGGTGAAGGTGGTGGTTATGGCCATGGTGAAGGTGATGGTTATAGCAGGGGTGGAGGTGGTGGTTATGGCAGGGTTGGAGGTGGTGGTTATGGCCGTGGTGGAGATGGTGTCAGAGCTAGTAGTAGGGAGATGGGAGTGCTGGGGATGAAACACCTTGAGCACTAGGCAAGTGCTTTCCACAAAAGTAACCCCTCACCTCCACCTCTGATGTCTAAGTAACCCACTTAAACAAGCCCCTGTTTTTTCTGGTGGCCAACTCTAGATATTGATGAAGAAAATGTACTTTATTGGACTTCCAAGAAGATCTTTCATAAAGAAGTTCTGTGACTTAGTCTCTTTGTGCACCAGAAGATGACTTGTCTAAAGCCTACAGCTAGGATGGGGAATGTGGCTTAGTGGGCAGAGAGCTCACCCCCCCACCAAAGCCCTGGAGTCCATCCCCAGCACTGCATGAACTGGTGTGGTAGGAAAAGCCTGTGGTCCCAGTTATTTGTGTAGCAGAAGCTGGAGGATCATGAGTTCAAGTCATCCTCACCCATATAGCAAGTTTGAGGCCAGTGTAGGCTATATGAGACTCTGTCTCAAACAACACAACAAACAATACCAAGAGAAGACCCAGATATGAGAACCTGTGTTTTTGAGCTGTTTCCCCGAAATGTCCCCCATTAACAAATACTGTCACGTGCTGTTCGTTTGAGATTAACCAAAAGTTTTTTGTTTTGTTCTTCAGTACACTTGTGGGGAGCAGATGAAGTCTGAGCAGATGTATACTGTTGATGTAGATACAGCCATAGCAAGACCCTAGTGCCGCAGACCAATGGGAGTGGCCAAGCTTTCTCTGAGGGAGCCTCAGAGGCCTGGGAAAGCCTCCCTCCTGTCCAAGTATGAGTGTTTATGAATGATTGGCCAGTGTGTGCAAAAGCTAGCTTCCTCCTGCTGCTGACTGCAACCCAGACTGCTTCCACAGAGACTGGCTAGCCCCTGCCATGCTGTTTATAATAAACCGGCTGAGTTTCCAGGTTGCAGTAGGCGCCCTTCGTCAGGAAACACAGCCCACCTGATCCCAGCTTTCTGGATGTATGTTTTTCTGTCTTCATCTCTGGGCCATCCCAGCCAGGCTTCTGGGACGAGCTGTGCAGAACACATATACTCTTTCAATAAAGAAGTAACTAAACTTTGTTTTTATAAAAATGTTATCTCATCCACAGGTATCTTTTCATGTGTCTTCAAAATATAAAAACTGTAAAATGTTCTCTTATTTTAACTCATATTTAAGTCACTAACAGCATGTCTTTAAGGTTTGAAATCATAGACAAGAAGTTGGGCTATATTAAATATTATATAGTAATATTCCAAATCTGGAGGGCTTGACAATGATGGCTATGACTGTGACCATTGGTGAGGACAGAGCCATACCTCTGTGGAAGTTAGTGTCACTCTTTGGTGGCTCTGCTGTCAAATGCAGTATTGACTCATATAGCCCATTTGCTGACTGCCCTAGGAGGCAGCTGGGAAGACTGAAAGGGGTAATTTGTGTCAAAGGAGAGACTGACAAACAGGAGAGTCCTCATGCCATGTTTCTGCCCACGCTGTTAATTCTCCAGTTGGACTAAAATCCTGTTATGTATTTCCAGTGCCCTCTTCCTGAGTTGAAGAATTCATGATTTGTACATGATTTGACTGATCTCCATAAAATCCCTACGTGAATGTTGGCAGTCTTTTAATCTTATGATCAAACATCCATTTGACTTCCTATCAAGTTTACCATGGTTCTGTTGGATTAGGTGAGAGCTATGAAGATGCTGAAAGGCAAGATGATGGGCATGGAAGCCAGAAGGCACACAATGAGAAAGCACGCGCTTCAGGGCTCAGATACCTGTGCAGAATCCCTTACCACAGCCCTCAAAGCAAGATCACAGTCACAGCTTAAACCCAGGACCAGCCAGAGAGCAGGGACTGAGCAAGTGAGTAGCTGCCAGGAAAATCCTCACACTTGGTATTAGTGTGAATAGTGCAGAAGATCTATGGGTCCAAGAAGAAACCGTGGGAAAATCAGGAAGTATGTTGTGTGAGAAAGTCAAAACAGCACTGAAAGAGAACTTAAAGGACTTAAATCATGAATGCACACACACAATAAAAAATAGATCCTAAAAATTTCCTGAGAAATGACGAGTCTGCAAAGATGGCTCAGTCGGTAAGGTGCTTGCTGTGCAGACAAGGGGACCCAAGTTCAACCCCCCAGAACCCAGAAAAAGCCAGGTGCTGTGGAGCACACCTGTACCCAGCACCGGGAGGTGGAGACAGGGGGATTTGCAGCTCACTGGTCAGCAGCTTAGCCCTGTCATCAGGCTTCAGATGGGCAGAGCCTGAGGAAGAATACCTGATTCAAATCTCTGGCCTTCACACACACGTGTATCCACCAAACACACTTGAAACACACACACACACACACACACACACACACACACACACACACATCTTGAGAAGTAAGGCTAAATGGAGTTGAATAACATAAGAACATACATAAACCGATGGAAGAGCTAACAGAAAAGTGACAGCTAAAAACCAGTGAAACTGAAATTGGTTCTTTGAGACATTTATAAAATTTGGGGGAGGGGGAGGCAACCAGTATCACAGAAGAAAAAGAACACACCTGGTGGGCAAGACATATGAAGCCTGGGTGATCTGAGTTCAATCCTTGGAACCCCGTGAAGGTAGAAGAAAAGACTGTTTCCACACGATGCCCTCTGACCTCCCTGTTTGTGCTATGTCATATACACACATGAAATTGTAAATTATGTTTTAAAGGAAATATTACTACAGACTCAGCAACTACAATTGTTCCTTAGTCATGAGTCTCTCTGTTCTCCACTTTGATTTCCATTAGCAACAACATTTAACGGTGATAACATACATGAAACTGAAAAATTCCTGTGAAGACACAAACTGAAGCTCCCTCAGGAAGAAATATAAAGTCAGGGCATGGTGGTACATGCCTTTAATCCCAGAACTTGGGAGGCAGACGTAGACAAATCTCTGAGTTGCAGGCCAGCCTGGTCCACATGTCGAGACCCTGTCTCTTAGAGAAAAAGAGAAAGAGGAGGGGGAGGAAGAGAAGGAGGAGGAAGATGTAAACACAGGGCTCTCTCCCACCCACCAATTCCCAAATAACCACTCAGAGGCCTAATATTAATTTATAAATGCTCAGCCAGTAGCTCAGGCTTATTACCAACTAGCTCTTACACTTAAATTAACCCATAATTCATATCTGTGTTTATCCACATGTCTTGGTACCTTTCCTCAGTACAATATTCTGATCTTGTTTCTTCTCCATCTGGCTGGACCCCCTGACTCCGCCTCCTCCTTCCCATCATTCTCAGTTTGACTTTCCTGCCTAACTTCCTGCCCAGCTACCAGCCAATCAGTGTTTTATTAAACCAATTCGAGTGACCAATCTTTACAGTGTACAAGAGGATTATTCCACAGCAGGATGGTAATGGTCCTGTACCTATAAAGGTGATTAAATCTGTATCTCTCTAACTATGAACTCACTAGGTTCCCCTGACTCCAAAGCAACTATGTAATGAAGATTCTGGAATGTTCAGCAGAACTTCCCTTCTAGACTGTCTTCTCCTTAAAACGCTTCTCTAAGTTAACCCAGCTGATTTGTCCATCCTTCCTGAGTCTGGGAATAGAGTGTTTCTGGTTGCTGAATCCAAAACACATGAAATTTTGCTTGTGTGAAAAGATGAGTGAGTTCTCAAACAGGAACAGGATGAAACAGAAAATGTCACAGACAAAATGAGACTTGGTATGGGTGAAATCTCAGCTACTCTCTTGTTGCTCTTTCAGAACAGCATGACCCAGGCGGTTTACAGAAGGGAGGATCTGTTTTTGCTTACCCTTCCAGAGCGACAGTCTGTAACAGTAGTGAAGGCATGCCAGCAGGTCATAGGAGCCGGAAGCTCAGAGATCCCATTCTCAACCACAAACAGGAAGTAGACACAGCGAACAGGAAATGGAGTGAGCCTATGAGTTCTCAAAGCCTGCTTCCACACTTCATCAAGCATGGCTCCACCTCCTCCTCAAACATTGCCACTAACTGGGGGCCTTGTAGTGATGTACCTGAACCTATGGGGGCCATTTCAAACTACAGCAGTATACCAGGGAGAAAGGGGAATTGAAGTTTCAGATCACTGTGCCAGGTTAGAACATTCTTGAAACATTTCCGGAAGGGCCTCCATTCACTGGGACACATGTAGCAGGGACCATTGGGGCTACGTTGAGGTGCACCCAGAAAGCTGATGGAAAATGAGGTTACACAGATATGCACGTACTGAATGTCAGGAAAGATAATTCTTGCAGGGGGGGGGGGAGCAGTTTTCTTTCCCCTAACAGACAAATAAGCATTCAATCAGTGAAGACCATTTGAGAAACATATATTGGGGGCGGTTGCAGTCTCTCTATGTGGCCCTGGCAAGCCTGGAACTCATAGAAATCCAGTTGCCTCTCCTCTGGAGCTCTGAGATGAAAGCTGTGCACCACCATGCATGGAGTCACAGCAGCTGAGGATTTCTTCAGTCCTGTGCGTACAAGATCAAGTCAATGAACACGCTAGCATGGAGCGGAGGAGGGGGATCATAAGCCTGGCACCAGTAGCTGTGAAGCTGCCAACAGTTAATGGCTGCTGGGGTAGGTAGAGTCAGTTTTCTTTAAGGGTGTAGCCCACGGTAGGTCAACCACGCTCCAGTATTGACAGACATTCATGAGAATAAGGGCAGCACAAACTGGATTGAGCAGGAAAAGGAGGATCTGAAAGGGGGTAGTGTAGGAGAGTAAGGAGTGGGTCTTGGATGAGTTAGGGGGAAAAGTGGGAGGTGAATATGATCAAAATACACTGTACAGATGTATGAAATCCTCAAAGAATTATTACACTATGTTAAAAATGCAAGAGTTAGCATAGATGATTGTAGCCTCGTTTTAACAAGGGAAATGAAGTGAATAAAAAGGAGAGAAAGGCCGGACGGTGGTGGTGCACGCCTTTAATCCCAGCACTCGGGAGGCAGAGCCAGGTGGATCTCTGTGAGTTCGAGGCTGGCCTGGGCTACCCAGTGAGTTCCAGGAAAGGCACAAAGCTACACAGAGAAACCCTGTCTCGAAAAACCAAAAAAAAAAAAAAAAAAAAAAGAGAGAGAAAGAAAAATTTGTGTATACGTATGTGCACATGTGTGTGAGCATGTACACATCCTTTCAAGTACCTATGATAAAATTTACATCTCATCAGAAGACTTCCTCAGGTCCCAAGCCATGTCACGAGTCATCATAAATGCCCTGGAACACAGTGCTACATTTTACCCACAATCCCATTAATTTACACAAGGAAAGATCATTATTTTAAGCACCCAGCAAAGGGTATCTTTTGGTCGATGGCAGTGACGAGGCATGGGTTGTAATTTACCAGCACATCTGTGGGGACAATCACATACTGACTTCTTGATTTCAGCATGAAGTAATTATGTGTTCCAGAATGAACTACACTCAGAGTTCTCTTTAGAAACTCCATGCAGATTTTCTACTTTCTGCTAAGAAAAATCGGCTCCTGATGTTACATTCCCTACAGGCACCCCACAAATGGACAGCTTTGGTTGGAGTAACTGATAAACAGAACCACTTTTGAATCCCTCTCCAGCCATGTGGACAAATGTGAAGCCCACAAAGCAGTGTAAGTGATGACCCGATCTCTGCAGGTGTCCACAATCTCAGCGTTGGTTCTCCTTGTGGGTCCTAATAACAGAGGTCAGAAATGAAAATGGCAGTGGCCATGGTTATAATCCCAGCACTCTGGGAAGTGGAGCAGGAGAGTCACCGTGAGTTTGAGGCCAGCTTTAGCTACACAGATCCAGGCCAGTCTGGGCTACACAGTGAGAGTCTGTCTCAAAAATGAACAACCCAGTCATGGTGGCTCACTCCACTAATCTGGGAAACAGAAGCAGGCGGAGCTCTGTGGGTTTGAGGGCACACAGTGAATTCCAAGTCAGCCAGGGCTACATAGTGAGACGCTGCCTCAAAAGTCAGCATAAAACAAAACAAACAAAAACTAACTAAACAAAACCCAGGTAACAATAACAACAAAAAGAAAGAGAAGGATTCCAGGGGTTTAGGGTGAAGAAGTAGAGCATTAGACAGAGAGCGGATTTAACACACATTTCCCTCAGGGATACGGTAGCTGTAAGTGTGCTGTCCCTGGCTTAGGTCTCTGCCTGAGCGGGCATTTAGGTAACGGGACAATAATCCTTTCTAGGTTAAACTGTTTTTTCCAACAGTCTGTACATTGATGTGACTGTGAAAACCTGTTTTTAACATTGCAGCCACAGCAACCCCTTCAGACAGGGCTGTGCTTAGATCATCAGTGGAAATGTCTGTTGTAGAATATCATTTTAAGATGTGTTACATTTGTTTATGCTGTGAAACATTTGTTTTAATGATGCAAAGATGTGTTGCATTTGTTTAACTCTGTGAAACTATTTTGCCTGTCTAAAACACCTGATGGTCTAATAAAAAACTGAACGGCAAATAGCGAGGCAGGAGAAAGGATAGGTGGGGCTGGTGAACAGAGAGAATAATAAATAGAAGGAGGGGCAAGAGGGAAGACAGAGCAAGAGAGATCAAGGAGTGAGAAAAGGGGGAGCCACATAGCCAGACATGGAATCAGAAGGAAAGAAAAGATATATCAAAATAGAGAAAGGCAAAAGCCCAGAGGCAAAAGGTAGATGAGATAACTTAAGTAAATCTGGCAAAAAAAAAAATAAATAAATAAAATAAAAGAAGCCAAGCCAAGGCCAGGCATTTATAATTAAGAATAAGCCTCTCTGTGTGAATTATTTGGGAGCTGGGTGGGGAGTCTCCAAAAGAACAAAAACAAACAACAACAACAGTCTGCATTCCTGGGGGAGGATGGGGGACAAGGAGACCAATCACAAGGGGCTCACGGGGGACCCCATCCTTTTGGTATCTTACACAGAGTTTTGGGGACCCTACAGCTCACCGCCCTGCAGCTCACTTGCTGCAGACTCCATCTTCATGATCTGGAGGTCTGTAGGCCTCTGGAAAGTTCCTGAGGAGAGACTCTGAAATTTTTTGTCTCAGAGGAAACAAAAGCCAAGTTAGTTAAATATGCAAGCACAGTATTTCTGGAGGTTCGGTAGAGACTAGGAGCTTCGAGACCACTGGTGTCTCCAGAGAGGCAGTAGGTAGGGGTGCTTGCCACCAAGCCTGACAACCTGAGCTCAGTGCCCCCAGCCCACACGGTGGGAGGAGAGAACCAACTCCCACAGATGTCTTTTGCCCTCCGTGTGTATACTGTGGTACAAGCTTGAGCTCCTTCCCCACGATAAATGAATATAAAAACAAACAAAACTTGTAAAGACAATCTCTGGTGCTGGGTGAGTGACCTTGTTCTGAGTAGAGCAATAATCCATCTGTATAGCAGAAGTGGCTCATGTTTCTCATTCTACTTTTTAACTTCTATTCATACTCAACGACGTGAGTGAGCTCAGCAGACAGCATGACCCAAAATGTCTTTGAGCAGAGAAGTGGGCCCAGAGCTTAGAGTGAGAAGAACTTGGCGGTGTGGGAGACGGCTGAGTGGGGTCAATGCTTATTGTGCAAGCACAGTGACCTGAATTCAGACTCCCAGCACCCGGAAAAAGTCAGGAGATTCAATCCAGAGTGCTGGGAAGGTGGAGGCAGCCTGGTCCGAAGGGTTCCTGGAAACCAAGCCAACTAAAAGGGAAAGCTCCAGGCTCAGTGACACCCCCGCTCAGTGACAACAAAATGGAGATTGGGTGTCGAGTCTGTTCCTATCCCTGCATACACACATGTACAGACAGACAGACAGACAGACAGACACACACACACACACACACACACACACACACACACACACACAATGCATTATTTCCTGGCTCAGGTATGTGACCTGAGAGCATTGGAGACAGCAAAGTGGGAAGGGTGGAGTTTGAAAGTAACATCTTCACCTGCAGTTCACCTACTGTCTTGGTTACTACTGTCCCCCGTTCTTTGTCCTGGAGCCAATGCTTGTGCCTTCCTTATTCCCAGGAAGATTCTTTAACTATCCCGCCCTACAGATGGCCTCTACATTGTTCGAAGAAGACAATGGCTGGCATTTTCTCTCCTCTGCTTTCTATGCACATGTAGACTAGAAATACACAATGCAAAGTGCTAGGCGCCTTTCCAGTCATTGTTGCAAGAGCTGGGGGCAGCTTCTCTCTTGCACATTACGGAGTCATGAAGGCTCAGGTCCCTCTGGACTTGCCACAGTCCCACCTTCAATTACATTGCTCAAGAGACAGAAGGAGTCGAGCACTGAGTGTTTATTTATTTGGTGTTTGCTTAGAGCTCAGAACTCCATAAAACGTTTAAGAATTCTGCCTGACCATGGAGAAGTCTTTTTCTTTTTAAGAAAATATAAACACATGCCTTCTAAGGTCGTCTCTAACTTTAAATTTGTATGATACTATAATAGCTCCCAGATGTTGAAAAAAAATCAACTCAAAACGCAAATATGTAATGGAAATTTTTTTAAATAGATAAACACATTGTATAAATTGTTTATGAACTAAAGTTCATCTGTCAATGAGTTGACTTCAAGTATTTTATTCAATTTTAATACTAAAGAAAGATTAAATGTTTATACTCAGCAGGCAATTATCATCTCTATTTCAATTCTTTCTTGAATTGAACATGTCGAACTTGCTACCCTATAAAGATGAAAGGGTGCTTCTTTTTCATTTTCTCTAGAAAAAAATTTGAACTGAAGGTGAAGGCTAGAGGCACATGCAGGTCACTGCTGAGCTCAACAGCACTCAACTCTCCTCTCTACCTCTCCATTGGGGGCACTGTGGCCTCTGATTCTTTCTCTGAGGTGTCCTGGCACAGACATAGTTTCAGGTGTAATCTTTACATGCGTCATCTTTGTGTTCACGGGACTTGCTCCCTCAAACCTGGAGATAAGATGCCTAACTGACGTGATGCTTTGGTACCGCACGCTTCTGCTGTTGTCCTGGTTCAGTTCTAACCACTGTTCTAGTTTCATTCTGCTGCTGTGATGAAGCATTGTGATGCAAAGCAGCTTAGGAGAAGAAAGGGCTTTATCAGGTCATTGTCCATCACCTAGGGAGGGTGGGGCAGGAACCCAAACAGGAAGTTGAAGGAGAGACCACGAAGTAAAGCTGCTTTCTGACTCACTCAAGGTCTCATGCTTTGCTAACTTTCTTATACAGCCAAGAACTACCTACCCAGGGGATGGTGATGCCCACAGTGGGCTGGGCCCTCTTGCATCAATTAATAGTCAAAACAGTCCCACACAGACATGCCCACAGGCCAATCTGATAAAGACAATTACTCACCAAGACTTTATTGTCAGGGCTTCTAGGTCCCTTCAAGTTGACAGTTAATGCTAACTATGGTGGCCCCTGAGGTCCATATGTTGCAGGGTTGGTCTCCAGGAGTCTGGTATCAGGAGATGTTGTGGACTTTTAAGAGGTGAGGCCTTTGGGGAGGTCCTTGGGTCATGGGGACCATGGGCTGGCCCTCCCCTCAGTGCTGTTTGAAAGGCGATCTGTCTGTTCTGCTATGATTCGATGCCATGCTTTGTTCTCCCTACAGGCCAAACCAGTGAAGACACTGAGCGACTTGGAAGCTTCAGTACTATGGACTAAATAAACTCTTTTTCATATAAGTTATCTCCTTTTGGAATTTTGTGATGGTATCAAAAGGACCTGACTAGTATAAACAACAGAGAGGTCACCCAAGCTACCATTTGCTAAGTGCATATTATGAGGTCAAACTAACCTGAGTGCGTTAAACATACTGACTCAGTTTATTATCAAAACACGTTTATGTGACAGATAGATTCTCCTCAATTTATGGAGGAAGATAAGTCACACAGAAATGGAGAGACTTGCCCTGGGTCAGACAACCAGCAAATGGCAAAGAGGCAGGGTTCCTCGGAGGCTATCAGGATGTTCTGTGACAGACGCAGGCTTTCAGCCAACTTCCGGTGAGCAAGCGCTCCCCACCCACCCTCGCTGAGTCTCCTGCTGAGTTCTGAGCAGTTCTGCACACAATTAGTAGACTGTGGCAAGCTCCATCAGCATCTTGGTCCTCTCAGAGTTGGCCGGTTATTGTCCAAGGTCATTGTTTCAGCCATTTCCTCGGTACAGGTTCCAAGGACACAGGTCCATGTGCAGACATTAACTGGACAGGTTCCAGGAACCCACAAGGGAATCAGGACCCAGAAAATGTTGGTGGCCATAGCAGAGGCCTGAGCAGATTCCAGGAGGCTTCTAAAGCCAGAATGGTTCTTTCTGGATAGAAGGAAGGATTCAGGGCCATTGTCCCATCTCCAATTGCCACTGAATACTGGATATGGAGATGGAGCCAGCTTCCTTTGATGGAGGGGAGGAACTAAAGACAGCTCTTCCATCAACAGAGGGGGGAGTTCAGGCAGTGCCTTGTAAGTCCATACGGTACATCCATGGCTGACCCCAAGTCACGGTGACATGGAAGCTCCAAAGACTGTTTCACAAAAGGGCAGGAACAGCTGCTGATGTTAGACAGAATGGTGTCTAAGCAGGAACCAGAGAGCAAGAACTTGCCTGCTGTGCACCCCAAGAAAACGCCCATTGTCTGAGAGATTAAAGTTGTATGTCGTTCTGGGTGGCATCTGGCACTGGGTGAGTCTGATACAAAACTACACTATTTCCTGGAACAAGGAAAAGCTACAGTGTCGAAAAGAGGGTCCATGGGCTTCCTTCTAACAACAGAACTCTGTGCCTTTCTCTGTGCCCCCCGTCCTGTGCCCACTCTCTCCTTCTCAACCTTCCTCCTGCTGTGTATGTATATGTATGTATATGTATATGTACACATGTAAGTGTGTATAAGTATGTACATATGTGTATATATGTGTATGTCATGCACATATGTGTGTACATATGTATACATGTGTATATGTAAGCACGTGCATGTATGTGTACATATGTATATGTGGGTACATTTGTATGTGTGTATATGATGTATGTGTATGTTATGTGTATATGTGTGTGTGGTGTATGTATGTGTGTGTATATAGACATATATGTCTCTGTGTATATTTGTGTGTATGATGTATATCTATCTATCCATCTATCTATCTATCTATCTATCTATCTATCTATCTATCTATCTATCTATCTGTCTGTTTGCACATGTGTGTAGAATTACAGTGATTTGCTACATTTATAGTAAGATTGACTACTATCAACAGCCTCCTCGAGGCCACACCTTGTGGACATTCTTGCTGGAGGTCATGAGACCCTGCAGTTACAATGAGCTTCCTGTTTCACAGAGGAAGACGGTTGCTCAGAGCGCTGTTATGAGTTGCTGAAACCTACGGGCCAGTGAGTGACCGTAGAGCAGAAGCTGCACCACTGTCCACATCCCAAACCCACACAAACTTCCCCTAAAACTCTTTTGAGAGCTTTTGGAGCTCCATGGGTCTCCCGTGGAGCATCTCGGGCAGACATTAGTCTTGGAAGGAGAGAACCGGGTGAGTAGACTTGGCTTAGGTGCCTGCCCACACTCCGCCTGCAGTCCGCTCTGTGGGCCCGGTGTGTGGTGGCACTAATTGCTCACACATCCACAGTAACACACAGGGTCTTCGTGTAACTGGAAAACTTTAATGACCGGGTTTTGTCTTCCTAGGAACACCCTGTAATCTTTGCAGAGGAATGTGGTTAATTTTCCCTTCACAGCTTGTAGGAACTTCAATTACAGTAGAATTGGTAGCTTTTCATTGCTGTAAGATCTGGACTATGCAACATACAGCTGTGTGCAGAACCCCATATTCCAAATTCAAGGGATCTTGCCTTTAAACTTTCTCATGACCCTTTTCTATCATACCTAAAATCAAAGCTATTAGACATAGCCAAAGACTCAAGGTTCTACTGCTTAATTTTTAAATTTTTAATTGATGCATAAAACCCAATGGTACAAAGTAATGGGGTAGTTTGAAATGTTTTGATACATGTATATATTACTTAACATTTAATTCATGAGATTAAGCGTCTGTCTTCTCAAATATTAATCTTCTTTTTCCAGCAAAATTATTCAAAACTTTTCATTTAGCACTTTGAAATATACAATATATTATCACTTGTTTTTGTTTTAAGATAGGTTCCCACATTTCCCAGACTGGCCTCAAACTCACTAGGTAGCTGTGGATGAACTTGAACTTGTGACTCTCCTATTCCCACTTTCTGAGTGCTGGGATCACAGGTGTCCACCACCGTGCCTGTCTTATTCCACACCAGAGATCAAACCCCGGGGCTTCCTGCAGCTAGGCAAGCTCTCTACCGACTGGGTTACACCCCTGGCCCCCATTATTGTGATCTACAGCATTGTACCATGCAGCAGCACCCCAGAAATGCTTGCTCCCAAGTGTAACTCAACACCCACTGACCAACCTTTCCCCATCCCTCCCTCCTCACTACCTCCCAGCCTCTGGGAATCAACACTCCAGTCTCAGCTTCCGTGAGGCCAACATTTTTAGATTCCATGTAAATGAGGTCATTTATTTCTCTGTACCTGGACTGTTTCATTGGACATAATGAGCTACAGATCCATCTGTGTTGTTGCAGATGGCTGGATCTCATTCCTTACATGTTGAACAGCATTCCAGAAGACATACCACATTTCCAGTTGGTGGAGTTAGGTTGCATTCAGTTCTTGGCTATTGTGAATAATGTCAAAATGGTCACGAGGGCAGATGTTTCATTGACACACTGACTTTTATCTCCTTGGGATGCGTACCCGGGTGTGGAAACACTGGGTCACATAGTAATTATGCTTTTTAATTGTTAAGAATCCTCTTTACCACTTCTGTATTGCTATATTAACTTAAACTCTCATCAATGTGTGCAGGAATTTCCTTTCTCTACGTTCTTGTGAGCACCTGTTGTCTTAGTCTTTCTGACCATTTTTTTTAAACCAGAGTGAGCTATCTCCTCATGGTTTTGATCTTCATTTCTCCAATGGCTGGTGATATCAAGCACACTTTGTGATGTGTCTTTTGGCCATTTGTTTGTCTTCTTTTGAGAAATCTCTAAGGCTGTTGCATGTTTTCTGTTTGCTATTGGGGTTTGGGGGTTCTGTCTAGGAGCCTCTTTTCAGGTGTATGGTATATAAATAGTTTCTCATCCTAAGTGCTATCTGCCCATTGCTTCCTATGCTGTTCAGGAGCCTTGGGTTTTCAGGCATGGGCATTATTATTTTGCTTCTGTTTTGATTTAAGATGGGATCTTAGGCATCCCAAGATGGCCTCAAGCTCACAGGGCAGTTTGTCTCTTGCTCCATCAGCTGCTGTGGTACGCTATGCATGCTGATCTTTCAGTGGATTCCATGACAGTCCTTCAAGCTGAAATGTTTGGCTTCAGGAGCCTTCAATGTAGACAAGGACTCCAGTGTGTGACCTCAGTGACAGGCTGGGACACGGCAAATAGACACAAGCACAGTGAGTCCTTATCTCGGAGAAAGGTGGGTGGACATCTTTTCTGTCTGTGGGAGCACATCCAGGTGTGGGATCCTGGATCCTACAGTAGCCTCTGTTCTCAGGCTGTCAGGTTGGTTTTGAACATGTCCAGCATTCCACTCATGCCCTTTGCCTTGTTCTTAAACAGTTCAAGATTTTTGAAAAGTTAGGTCAGGCTGTCAAAATCAAGACCGACTAAGAGTGTTTGTGCAGGTTGAGGCCTTTACTCAGGGAATCGTGTTACTGAAAGATTAGCTTTATGCTGAAAATCTAAATGGCCATAGAAGAAACCTGAGTAAACAATCTAACATTATTAAGGACTCAGACAGGAACTGAGTCGTGGGAACAGAGGTACCGAGAAGGGTCAGTTAGCTGACGGCTCCGAGGCATGTTAGGATCTGCGCTGGTGACAAAGTGGGAACACAGAAAAGGCTTCATTTTTATAACAGTCCCTTCTTCTGTCTTACGCCAGCGATACACAGATGACTAAATACTGCCTGTGGGTGACAAGTGACTGAACAACCAGTGTGGCTTCTGGAGCTGGGGCCATGGGAAGATGAGTGCACTCCATTTATGACATGGTTTAATTAAACAGTACAATAAAACCTTTTGTGACGAGTTGACATCAAAACAGGGCAAAGCATGGTGAGGCAGTTACCGGGCAAAGCCAGACCTTTCCACCAGGCCCAGGGAAGCCCGATGTCATCGGGAGGGTGACTTCACATGTGCTGCAAATGCTGGCACCCAGCAAGAACAATTTGGTTCTTGGGTGGGTGTGAGGACAAAGGCCATGAGATGTGCCTCCCTCACAAAGTGCTTCGACATCCTGCATAGGCGTGCTAATGCACGGGAGAAAGAAAACCCCAGTCCTACTGACCGCGTGTGTGGAGCTCAGCTGATCTTGAAACCTGGCCTAAACCTGGGTGGTGTTTGGGAAAGGACAATCTTCAGAGTGGGGGTGGGGGGTATGGCTGTCCTCCGACAGAGCGAAGCCAGCCAGGCTGAGGTCTGTAGTGCCCCACTCCCACAGAGCTGCGGAATTTATTTTCTTCCCCGACCCCTTGTTTATGATTTCCCTATACACAGAAGGAGCCCCACCAAATTGTTCTTGCTGAGAATCTCCCTTGCAGGCCCTACCCAAGCCTGGTCTCTCCTTCATCGGTTACTAATACCACCTTTGTCTCTGCCAACTTTGATGACCCACTGTGAGGACTACCAAAGTTGATAGTGCAACTGAAAACAGCAACCATAGATCTCCATGAAGGCCACCCCGGACTTCTATAAAAGAAATGGGGATTTAGGTGCACTATAAAATCTCCTATACCAGTTGGCTTTTAAAGTCCAACCTCCCAGCATAATGTTGGCCTCAGAATAGGAAGCCAGCAAACACGTGGCAGTGAATAGATAAGGTCACATGCCTGTCAGGAATCTCCAAATCGTTAGTAACGATGACCAGACAACAGTGAGTTAAAGAAAGAGATTATTTCTTTCACATGAAACTTGGCAGGAAGGAGGTCTAGGACTGCACAGCATTGTCAGTCCTGGGGCTCTGTTTAGTTCTGCCCACTGTTCTTCACACACACTCCTGCTGGTGCTCAGGACTCAGCTAAAGACACAAAGAAGGACCAGGAGCGAGCCCTCTGGGAAGCCTACACATCTGACCTTTGTGTATCACTTTTCTTACAGCTGTCCCCAAATACCTGACAAGAAGAATCTTAAGGGAGGAAGGGTCTGTTTGGACCCAGAGTTTGAGAGGACACAGCCCATCGCAGCAGAGAAAGAGAGACAGCAGAAGCTGGAGACTGGTGCTCACACTGCATCAGCCGTCAGGAAGCAGAGGGCAAATAGGAGAAGAGGCTAGACCATATAACCTCAAAGCCCACCCCCTAGTGATTCACTTCCTCTAGTAAGGTTTTCCTCCTAAAGCTTCCACAACTTTCCAAAACGATCCCATGAGCTGGGGACCAAGGGCAAACACATGAGTCTGAGGAGGACAGTTAACAATCAAGTCCTACACTGAGCATAGCTCTTTGTTGGTCTCTTTTTGAAAGGGAGTCTGATAAATGTCACCTTCACGGATTGCGTTGCCAATGAAAAACTATTGTATTCAATGAGGGAGGGAGGGATAGGAAACTGCTAATCTCTGCTGCAAGTTTGTCCAAATTAGCCTTCCAATTTACCTAGCAGATCACATGTCTCAGTGCAAGGTACCTATGGAGGGGAAAAAAGCCCAATGATCAGGAATTTGGAAAAGGAAATATGAAAAGTTACATCAGTCATTGTTGACAAGACTATGAAGAACTAGAACTATCAAGGAATGAATAAAGAATATTCTAGAATGAAGACAAAACTGAAGGGATTGGAGCATGTTGAAAGAGAGTACTGTGGTAAAAGCAGGAGGGCGAGAATATGAAGAATAGTGGCCCTAGAGAGCCCAGCTTCTGGGAAGGGCAGACATTGGATTCACCAAGCCACAGGACATGGGGGAGGGTCATGCTCAGAACTTCACAATGAAAGGGGGAGTTTCCAGCATTGACATTCACAAACAAATCAAACCTGCACAATCAAGTCCTGAGACCTGTTTGTGGAGGGGCAAACCATGAGTCATGGCTGACCTTGCTCAGAGTCACCTGTGAAACCAGTGGGAATCCGAGCACCCTGAGTTGAAAAGGTGAATGGGAAGTCCAAGAGAGGAGCTCAGAGTTCCTGGGAAGTTCTAAAGGAAAAGAGAAAAGGGGCTCCTCAGGGAACCAGTGTCATCAATGGGAGACTCAGGGAACCTGTGTCAACAGGAGACTCAGGAACCAGTGTCAACAGTGGGAGACTCAGGGAACCTGTGTCAACAGTAGGAGACTCAGAGAACCAGTGTCATCAGTGGGAGACTCAGGGAACCTGTGTCAACAGTGGGAGACTCAGGGAACCAGTGTCATCAGTGGGAGACTCATGGAACCAGTGTCAACAGGATGCTGTTGGTTAGTCTCTCAATGCTTCCTAGACAATGGATACATGTCAGACAAAATGACCCACCCTCAGTCCAGGCACTCACAGTGCTGTTCAGAGACCAAAGAAGAGTCACAGTGAAAGTGCTGAGAGCAGAAACAGCAGACAACAAAGAACCAGGGGAAAGGAGAAGGCCCCTGGTACAGATCAGGGGTCAGGGAAGCTGGTGACCTTGACCAACAGACAATCAGCAGAGATGGAACAGCTGTGGACAGCAGGCAGCTCATGAAAGATGCCCAGTGTGTTCAGTGGGGCTGACTACAGGAACCCAGGGCTGACAGAGAAGGCCCCAGAGAAGTGGGGCTGAGTTCAGAGCACAAAGAGCTCTGCTTACCACATCCCAGGATATGAACTCTTTCTGATCACCTAGAAGGCTTTTAAGTGAGCCAAGTGTCAGGAACCAGGTCACCAATGCTGTGCCACTTGTTTTTGCTGGGACTGAGCCGAGGGCACAAGTCAACAAACATTGAATGTGCCATTCAGCCATGTCCCTTACCCCTACTCTATTGTAGATCACATGTCTCACACAGAGGCACCGTGGACTCACATGCAGTCTCCTTGGCTCCAGAGTTGCTTCAAGCCAGTGTCTTTTCTCTTAACTTATAAAGCACAACTGTTCAGCTGGGCCTGGCAGTATGGCCTTGCAGCCTCAGCTACTTGGGAAGTGGAGGTAGATGGATCACAAGTTCAGGGCCAGCCTGGGCAACTGGGGAGACATGTGACCTACAGTAGAGAAACTGGGACAGCAGGAATAGACACAAGAGGAGGGAAAATTACAGAGAAACCTAGAGGCAGTGGAGGGGACAGTGAACAGGACCAGAGCAGCCTGTCATCAGGCAGGGATGGGTGGGATCTGGAGGTCTGTAGTTCAAACAACACGGACACAATGTTCCTACAGAGGCCTTTGGGGTTCATTGAAATGTAGATCCTATAGGAAGAAAGCTCTTGAACTCTTTCTTTTATATTTATTCTCTCTCTTTCTCTCTCTCTCTCTCTCTCTCTCTCTCTCTCTCTCTCTCTCTCCCCGTTCTGTGTGTGTGTGTGTGTGTGTGCGCTCCACATTGTGTATTTGGACTCTAGA
Organism: Peromyscus eremicus; assembly: GCF_949786415.1. Lineage (NCBI taxonomy): Eukaryota > Metazoa > Chordata > Mammalia > Rodentia > Cricetidae > Peromyscus > Peromyscus eremicus. The sequence continues at coordinate 153,521,504 of NC_081418.1, read as the reverse complement.
CGATGACTTACCAGAGTGAGTTCTCTTCTACCATGTGGGTCCCAGGGAGTGAACCCAGGTTGTCAGGCTTGGTGGCACGTAAGCCACGTCATTGTTCCCTTATGTCCCTTTTATAATGGAAAAATTTGGGGTGGGAGGCACATGCATGCCACAACCTGCATGTGGGGATCAGAAGACAACTTTAGGAGTCAATTCTCTCCTTCCATGATGTGGGTTCTAAGGATCAAACTCAGGCCATCGGTCTTGGGGGCAAGAGCCTTTACCCCATGACAGCATCCATCTTGGAAGTCCTCTGGCTAAGACAGAATGGTCTTGTCTCTGAGATCTGAGACCTAACATCTAGAAAAACTGAATTGCATTGGTGTTGAAAACCAAGTACTGGAATGAAGGCAGGAGAGGGCGAGTGGGAAAGAGGAGCAGCTGTGTGATCTGAGGATGGGAGAAGGGTGTGAGATTCCAGAGGCTTAGCTGTCCCAGACAGGACAAGGTGGAACACTTGGCTTTCAGAGTGCAGCAGGATGGAGGTCTTAGAGTGAAAGGTGGCTAAGTTTCCACAGCCATCCAGTGTGCTTTCCACAGTTCCCAGCAGTGCCAAGTGCAGATGGCTTTTCATCTTGTTGAACAACAATGTAACTGCATTTTGAGAAACAGAGGGGGAGCGTGACTCACACTCCTGCCTCCCACACAGCAGTTCTCAATTAATTGTGTTGCTTTCCACACAATGCACAAAGTTGCAGCCATGAATTGTATATCTTTACACACACACACACACACACACACACACACACACACACGAGAGAGAGAGAGAGAGAGAGAGAGAGAGAGAGAGAGAGAGAGAGAGAGAGAGAGAGAGACTGAATTTGTGTGAGGGTCGTGAGGGTCTTGTTATGTAACCCAACATAGCCTGGAACTCGTGGATCTTCTCACTTCAGCTTCCTTCCCAAGTGCTACTACATTCATCTTAGCTATTTTTAAAGTTTATTTTATTTTAGATTATGTGTGTGTGTGTGTATGTGTGTGTGTGTGTATGTGTGTGTGTGTGTGTGTGTGTGTGTGTGTGTGTGTGTGTTTACATGTTAGTGCAGAGTCCCAAGGGGGCCAGAAGAGGACATGGATCCCCTGGAGCTGGGGTTACAAGGGGTTATAAGCTGCCTGACCTGGGTCCTGGGAACCAAACTCAGGACCTAGGCCTCAAATTCAAATTGTGTCATGTTTGGTAGCAAGCACCTTTACCTGGGAAGAGCTGACCATCTCACCAAAGAAGTGTTTTTGTTTGTTTGTTTTTGTTTTTTTTAAATCTGCCTTTGGATTTATTCTTTCCAGAAAAATCTGCAAACATTCATGACTGTAATCAAATGAATGAGTACTCCACTAAATTAACCTTTTAGCAAACTTAAAACCAATCATTTCTAACCTACGGAAAGGCCAGCAAAGCCAGCTGGGCCCTGCTAGAGAAATGAGAACTTCTGAGATGATATTACCCCTTTCTAGCTTGTGTGTACGGCAGGGGTGTGCAGAGTCACTTTTCCATTCTATATTCAGTACTGGGACCTGTGGCCTTATGCACTTAGACCACAGAGGGAGGAGAGGACAGGAGGGAAGGGGAGGGGAGGGGAGGGGAGGGGAGGGGAGGGGGGAGAGAGAGAGAGAGAGAGAGAGAGAGAGAGAGAGAGAGAGAGAGAGAGAGAGAGAGACTTGTATCATCAATGCAATCAGAAGCTCATGGTCTCTAACAGTGAATAACAAGGAGATCCATGCCCCTGGTGGATTTGATGGAGTTTCATACTCTTCTTTGGTTTCACAAGAATTAGGACCTTGATCTCTGTACAAAATACTTCAAAATTACTATTTGAAACACTTACTAAATAATTGTACTATTTACTTACAAAACGTGTATTGTAACATGAAAATTCTTACATTATACGGTTGAAGAGACCTACAATCCTATGTGAGCCACAGTTGCAGCTTCATGCATTGGCGCTAAACCCAGAGCAAGCTTTGTGTGGGAGGCAGGAGTGTGAGTCACGCTCCCCCTCTGTTTCTCAAAATGCAGTTACATTGTTGTTCAACAAGATGAAAAGCCATCTGCACTTGGCACTGCTGGGAACTGTGGAAAGCACACTGGATGGCTGTGGAAACTTAGCCACCTTTCACTCTAAGACCTCCATCCTGCTGCACTCTGAAAGCCAAGTGTTCCACCTTGTCCTGTCTGGGACAGCTAAGCCTCTGGAATCTCACACCCTTCTCCCATCCTCAGATCACACAGCTGCTCCTCTTTCCCACTCGCCCTCTCCTGCCTTCATTCCAGTACTTGGTTTTCAACACCAATGCAATTCAGTTTTTCTAGATGTTAGGTCTCAGATCTCAGAGACAAGACCATTCTGTCTTAGCCAGAGGACTTCCAAGATGGATGCTGTCATGGGGTAAAGGCTCTTGCCCCCAAGACCGATGGCCTGAGTTTGATCCTTAGAACCCACATCATGGAAGGAGAGAATTGACTCCTAAAGTTGTCTTCTGATCCCCACATGCAGGTTGTGGCATGCATGTGCCTCCCACCCCAAATTTTTCCATTATAAAAGGGACATAAGGGAACAATGACGTGGCTTACGTGCCACCAAGCCTGACAACCTGGGTTCACTCCCTGGGACCCACATGGTAGAAGAGAACTCACTCTGGTAAGTCATCGTCTAGAGTCCAAATACACAATGTGGAGCGCACACACACACACACACACACACACACACACACACACACAGAACGGGGAGAGAGAGAGAGAGAGAGAGAGAGAGAGAGAGAGAGAGAAAGAGAGAGAATAAATATAAAAGAAAGAGTTCAAGAGCTTTCTTCCTATAGGATCTACATTTCAATGAACCCCAAAGGCCTCTGTAGGAACATTGTGTCCGTGTTGTTTGAACTACAGACCTCCAGATCCCACCCATCCCTGCCTGATGACAGGCTGCTCTGGTCCTGTTCACTGTCCCCTCCACTGCCTCTAGGTTTCTCTGTAATTTTCCCTCCTCTTGTGTCTATTCCTGCTGTCCCAGTTTCTCTACTGTAGGTCACATGTCTCCCCAGTTGCCCAGGCTGGCCCTGAACTTGTGATCCATCTACCTCCACTTCCCAAGTAGCTGAGGCTGCAAGGCCATACTGCCAGGCCCAGCTGAACAGTTGTGCTTTATAAGTTAAGAGAAAAGACACTGGCTTGAAGCAACTCTGGAGCCAAGGAGACTGCATGTGAGTCCACGGTGCCTCTGTGTGAGACATGTGATCTACAATAGAGTAGGGGTAAGGGACATGGCTGAATGGCACATTCAATGTTTGTTGACTTGTGCCCTCGGCTCAGTCCCAGCAAAAACAAGTGGCACAGCATTGGTGACCTGGTTCCTGACACTTGGCTCACTTAAAAGCCTTCTAGGTGATCAGAAAGAGTTCATATCCTGGGATGTGGTAAGCAGAGCTCTTTGTGCTCTGAACTCAGCCCCACTTCTCTGGGGCCTTCTCTGTCAGCCCTGGGTTCCTGTAGTCAGCCCCACTGAACACACTGGGCATCTTTCATGAGCTGCCTGCTGTCCACAGCTGTTCCATCTCTGCTGATTGTCTGTTGGTCAAGGTCACCAGCTTCCCTGACCCCTGATCTGTACCAGGGGCCTTCTCCTTTCCCCTGGTTCTTTGTTGTCTGCTGTTTCTGCTCTCAGCACTTTCACTGTGACTCTTCTTTGGTCTCTGAACAGCACTGTGAGTGCCTGGACTGAGGGTGGGTCATTTTGTCTGACATGTATCCATTGTCTAGGAAGCATTGAGAGACTAACCAACAGCATCCTGTTGACACTGGTTCCATGAGTCTCCCACTGATGACACTGGTTCCCTGAGTCTCCCACTGTTGACACAGGTTCCCTGAGTCTCCCACTGATGACACTGGTTCTCTGAGTCTCCTACTGTTGACACAGGTTCCCTGAGTCTCCCACTGTTGACACTGGTTCCTGAGTCTCCTGTTGACACAGGTTCCCTGAGTCTCCCATTGATGACACTGGTTCCCTGAGGAGCCCCTTTTCTCTTTTCCTTTAGAACTTCCCAGGAACTCTGAGCTCCTCTCTTGGACTTCCCATTCACCTTTTCAACTCAGGGTGCTCGGATTCCCACTGGTTTCACAGGTGACTCTGAGCAAGGTCAGCCATGACTCATGGTTTGCCCCTCCACAAACAGGTCTCAGGACTTGATTGTGCAGGTTTGATTTGTTTGTGAATGTCAATGCTGGAAACTCCCCTTTCATTGTGAAGTTCTGAGCATGACCCTCCCCCATGTCCTGTGGCTTGGTGAATCCAATGTCTGCCGGGCTCTCTAGGGCCACATATTCTCCACGCTTAATACAGAACCAGAAGAATGTCACTCATCATGCTGAACAGCATGGTTTATCTCCATGTCTCTGTCAACTACGTCTTGCAATGGCATTGTCTCTAGACCACCTCCTGCTCTCACCTGCTCTGAACTCCAGAGTTCAATCTTGTACTGCTGGTGCATATACATGTTTACAAGCCCCAAGTTTCCCCCCAACACAAGTGAAAGCTTGAATTAAGCATCCTCCTCCACTTAGGCTTTCCTTTCTGCATTCTGTCCCACCCTCCCCTCACCAAAGGCTCCTCTGGAATTCCTTAAATTTTTTTTATTTTGTTTATTTCTCTCTCTCTCTCTCTCTCTCTCTCTCTCTCTCTCTCTCTCTCTCTCTCTCTCTGTGTGTGTGTGTGTGTGTGTGTGTGTGTGTGTGGTATGTGTGAGTGCAGGTATACACATGCTATGTCTCACATGTGGAGGTCAGAGGACAACTTTCAGGAGTCAATTCTTTCTTTTCATCATGGATTCTTGGGATCCAGGGACCCAGCTCAGGTTATCAGCTTGTGGGACATGCTCTTTCACTCACCAAGACATCTTGCTGGCCCTGGATTTCTTATATAAATCCCTACAAGCTTGAGTTCCCTCCACTGCCAAACGAGGATAAAAATAGAACCTAATTGATGGTGCGGTTAGAAGATTAAATGAGACACACTCAACTGGCACATTTATCTCGTAGCGTTCTCTAACAGGATTGTTCTCCGTTCTACGCCCCAGCCTCTCGACTCTCACTGAAGCTGAATGCGCCTCACTCAGTGCAGCTACTCACGCAGCTGTTGGGTTGAATTAAGTCAAATGAATTCGCAAACTACAGAATAGTTATGCATGGTTGCAAACTTAGAGGGGGTGCTTACTCCTGGAAGGAAAGGAAAGAAGGGGCATGGGGAGGGCAGTAGGGAGCAAGCAGGAGTCAAGCCTAATAATATGTGTGTATGAAGTGGTCACAGTAAAGTACACTAACCAAAGATTAATAATAGTTATTATTATTAGAAGAACACAGGACACTAAATGTGTGTTGCAGGGGAGGAGAGGAGAAAAGGAAAAGAAAATAACCAGAATATATGTAAAACACAGGGAGGAGGTTGAGACTGATGCACAAAAACTATAGAAAATAGTAAAAATGAGTGCAGAAAGGCAGGGGTATAATTTCTATAATTATAATTCTGAGATAAAAGGATACATCCACAGCACTTGCTAGGAAAATGCTCATTAAACACTAGGGCACACGAAGATGAGGGCTACATCCTTGCTGAAGCTACAAAGTTTGTAACTTAAAAGGAAGACTTTGAAATCACATAAGTCTTTGGAAGGAAAAGGAAGATTAAAAAAAATAATTTTAAAAAGCAAGCGGAAAAGACAGAGAGCCAGTGAGGGGGTCTCTGTGGGTAAAGGCACTTGCTGTGAGCCTGGTGACTTACCTTCAGGCCCTGAAACCCTCTCCACAGAGCTTTCTCTGACCCTCATTTGCTCTCGGGGCACACATGTGCACAGCAACCTTAGATGAGGTCCCGTTTTCTGGAGAAGTAGTCTGCAGTATTTGGTGAGACAAGTGTTGGGTGGTATGGACATGAAACAATGTGTATGAGATTCATAGAAAATGACCTGCCCGGCACCAACGAGTGCCCATTCCTGGCAACTGGAATCTGCAGAAGAACCTGGACTTGAGCATTGTCAACTGGGTCTTTTAGGGTCTCCACTCACTCTTATACACTCCCTTTCACTTGTGTCCTATGGATTCGAACACAGAGACTGACAGGTATTCTCGGTTTCTGCATCAGATTCTTGGTGGCCCAGTAAACCCCGGCATAGAGGACTACAGACCCCTGCAGGTGGAGATTAAGCCAGTACAGGGCTATGTTTTTAATGAATGTTCTTATTATGCTGGAATTTCACCTTCTGATGGTTTGTCCTGAAGAAAGACCCTCTGTATAACCCAAGGAGGAAACTTTAGTGATTAAACTTGCAATGACAATACGGCAGATAATAAATTAAAACCCAGCACAGCTGCCTTGGATAGCCTTTAAAAATGACTTTCTCATATGTGTTGATGTTTACGCCAGGGTGCCTGTGTGGGGCCAAAGGACAACTTTTAGGAAGCAGTTCTGAAACCTCTGGGTCCCAGGAACTGAACTCAGGTCCTCAGGTTTGGCAGCAAGTGTCTTGCTGGCCCATATTTGCTTGTTCTGTTTATTTCAAACTTCATGGTCTACTGTAGTTTTTGTTTATGAAGTATAAAGGAGTCAGTTACATTTAAAATTAATGTATAACATGTGAACATGAAAATAAGCAATGCAGATCTATAAATTAATAGGAGGAATTCCTATCCTTCCCCTCCATCCAAGATGTCTCTGCTCAGGGACACTCAACATGTGATATATGTTAGGCTTGTGTATTTTCATAACAAAGCTGTGGCTATAAGTACATTCAGTGACAAGAGACAGATATACAAGCTTCATTTCTTACTATCCTTGGATCCAATGACTCTCTGGTATCTATGACGATGAGAAACCCAGGTCATTTTGCAATTTAAAGATTAGAAGTTTAGGTCTGGGTATAGTGGTACATATCTTTAATCCCAGAACTTGGGAAGCAGAGGAACGTGAATCTCTGTGAGTTGAAGGTCAGCCTCCTCTACATAGTGAGTTCTAGGACAGCCACAACTATATAAAAAAATCATATCTCAAAAAAAATAGTTTAGATTTAATTTTGATTTACAATAAAACCTGTGGTCTTTAATTATGGATAGCCATAATGATTTTAATTATTGTCTTTTAAGGAGCTCTCCCCCTATCACTGAGTATAGATAAAACAATAGACTATAGCATCATCTATAACATCGGCTATAAACAGGATATTTTCTAGTTTCTTATGAGTCTGTTTGCATGCCCTAAATCCTTGCTTTGAAGTTGCTCCTGACGTTCAGGTCCCCTGGTAGAATAAGCAGAATCCAGATGAGGGAAGAGCTTGGAAGGAGGAAATATTGTGCTTTTCGTCTGTACCAGAGAACACACTCGGTGTTACCAAGCAGCTCAAGGATGCGCCTGCAGGGTGATGAAGAATTTTATGTTAACACAATGGGGTTTGGAGTCTTCCAGGAGACCCAGGTGTGTCTGGGAGGGAGTTTCCAGCTACCCTGAACAAAGGCGTCCCATGTGCTCGGGTCATGACTGAATAAAGAGAAGGAGGACTGAGCACTAGGACCCTCACCTGTCTGCGTCAGATGACTGACACAGTGTAAACATCTGCCTCCCGCTCCTGCCTCCATGCCTTCCTCATCATAACGAACTGGTCCTCGGACCCGAGCCACATAAACCCCCTTCCTTAAGTTGCTTTTTGTCAGAGTAACAAGAGAAGTGATGGATACAGGCAGTGTGAACTTAAAGGTAAAATACATCTGTAAAACAAAACTTTGGAAAATATTCACAGCCTGAACACGAGGTATGGCAATATGGTAGGACCCTTGTAAAAAGGAAAAGAAGAACCACACAACAGAAAACTAGCAACGAAAGAAATTTGGGGTTTGTTTGTTTGTTTGTTTTCAAATTCTCTTTTGTGGGGAGACGATGCAAGGGTGAGGGGCAGATATGGGGGGACTGGGAAATGAGTGGAATTGGAGTGCATGATGTGAAATTCCCAAAGGATCAATAATGAAATTATGTTTTAAAAAAAATAAGAAAAATAAAAGAAAGGAAGTAGCCTCAAAATAGCAGGGCCACAGAGAGCTGTGGAATCAGCCTCTAGGTTAGAACTTATCTAAAATGATCATCCTTCATAGAGCAAAGGGTAGTTGGAGATCTGGTGGTGATTTGAAAAGTGAAGACTGGTATAAACGAGTGCACATTCACAGGAAGGAAGCAATAAAGAGCACCCACCCCTCAGAAGGGGCCTTACTGAGGGAGTTACAGACTCCTGGCAGCAGGCAGCCATAATGAGGCCTGGGGCCGAGTGGGGAGGGAGAGTCAGGGTACTGCAGTGTAGACAGTTAGTGGGGTCTCTGGGCGGGAGCTCAGTTACAGAAGTTCCAATTCCTAACAAGCTTCTGTAAGAGGAGACTACCTGAGTTTTTAATCCTGCAATTATACCAAGCACGCTAGCTCCAGGAAAGCACAGGCCTCCACACAGTGGCTGTCTGGACAGAGCAGCTGTCACACCTTGTTTTTGCCTCCTGCTTAACACAGTTGACCTAGCTCAATGCCAGCACACCAGGAAACCACAGGACGCCTAGATCACTCCCCTGTAACCATCAGCAAGGCTGCTGGCCGCCGGCCGCCGGCGCCTGGGACAACCCATAACAAACCACACTATAGCTGTCCCCTTCCCAAGCATGACATCGATGTTCTGCAGAAATTTCGGCACCTGCAAGACTGACAACTAACAGTAAGTGATTCCAAAACAGTCCTGGAGAGGGGCTGATGAATGTTGTAGGATTAACACCAAAATCTCATGCAGATTAATTTAATCCCCCTGGTATTTGGGAGAAATTGGAGCCCGCAGATTGGATGTGGGAGTCCTCTTTGGTTGCAGTTCTGTTTTGTAGATAGCGCGGCAGCTTGCTTTGCCGACTTACTGGAAAGCTGCTCCAGCCTGCACTGATTCTCCGCTAAGAGCGGCTTGCTTGGAATTCTGATGCTTGGCACATCGATTGGTTTTTGTGATTTTGAACTCTCCCAAAGTGCTAATCTTAGGAAATAGATAACTATTCAGTCTATGTGCTTGTCACTAATGATCCCTTAAAATACATCAGAGTGCTTTTTTTTTTTTGCCATAACCATATTGAGAGTTTTCCCTACTATCTTAAAAGATAAATTAGACATAAGATGTTTTTATACATAATAAAAACAGAAGTCAGACAAAAATCCCAGCCTGAAGGGGAAAGGAAGGTGGGTACCAAGTTTCACCCTTACAGAGGAGCTGCTGGGAGAGGGCGTGTTTTCTTTAGTGATGCGACTCCTGCCACGTCAATCACAGGGGATAGCCTCACCCCCAAAAATATATAGACAATCAAATTGCACTCAGAAGGCTTAACAGCAACAACAAAAGACACAAAGTTAGGTGGGTGGGGGATGGAGTGGATCTAGGGAGAGTTGGGGTGTGTGTGTGGTTTTGACCAAAATGCATGATATGAATTCTCAAAGAATGAATAAAAATATTATTAAAATAAATTAACAAACAAAGGATTAGGAATTACTAGTCTTTCTGAGAGGAAAAATACATAATAAATATTTTCTGTTTTTATAGTCAAATGTTTCTATTTGATATTTCAAAATTTGTAACCATTCTCACTCATAGGAAGATACAGTGTTTAATTTATTCCCACTTTGATGAATTATGTACCTTGATGTCACCCTTTCCCCTGGTAGTAAGGAAAAACTTGAGAAAAAGATTAATTAGCATTTATGAACTTGCCCTGAAGCAATATACATTGGTGTTTAGTTCACAGCTCTATTTGAGCAAGGGAGCACAGTGGTTTTGGTTTTGTGGTGTAGCCTGAGGTAAGGGTGTAACCCTTCCACTAGCACACTTCTTCAAAGCATTAATGACTTTTGATGACAGCACTCCCAGGATTAGCTAAATTTCCTAACTGGAGCCCATGGAGAGTTAGCAGGAGACCTTAAGGACAGGATAGGACTTTTCCCAGGATGTCTATGAACACGCCTACAAGGTGCTTGGTGTGGGGCGACTGCAGCCAAGTGTCATGAGGTATCACAGTCCTAGCTGGCAATGCACAGCATGGTATTCGCTTGGCTCACCGTGTCTACGGTGTCTGTAGATTCATCTGAGTTTGAGATGGTCTCAGTCTTAGTCTCCTCAGAGTCCCTCTTCCTCTGGAGAGGAGTCTGCTTGGTCTTGAGTTGTTTTATTTACATGAGCAAGACTATGAGTTGAACTTTTAAGAAACTAACATGACAAACTTCCTATCCCCCCTCCCTCCCTCCCTTCCTCTCTTCCTTCTTTTTTGTGTTTAATATAGGACTCATTCTGTAACCCATGGTTGCTCTGAACTCACAGTAATCCTCCTGCCTCAGCTTTGCAAATGCTAGGATTACAGGCCAATGTCACCACACCTGGTCTTTTCTCAGCTTTCTTCTGTGTTGTCTAACAGTGGCTCTAGGGGTGGAGCTCTGTATTCTTTCCCAACATGACCTTCATCTCATAAGACAATCCTGAAGCATCTGATGACGTCATCCCCAAATCTACTACCAAGCAACTAGAAAAGATTCTCCACACAGAGCTGACAGCCTTTTGCCCTGATTGAGGCTGTCTTCAGATGTGAGATCCTCTGGCCAGAGCAAGCCTGTTTGCGTGGTCTGTACCCTCTTGCATGACTCAGCGTATTTCCGGAGGTATGCTTAAAGTTTAAAAAGGAGGTTGCGACCCAAGGAAGGTGGGTGGAGAAGACAAAATAGAGATGTGTGGTCTGGGAGACTGGGAGAGAACTCGGGTACGAGCCGAGTGGGGAGGCATCAAATGAGGGGTGGTAGGGAGGGAGCCGTGAAGAGCTGCGGGCTGCGGGCTGCGGTGCTGAAGACTCTGGACCATCCTTCTCTCGGTTCCCGATGACAGGCATCATTTGATGATTCCAACATGGCCTGGGGAACATTGTTAGACTTGGAAAAGTATAAAACCTCTCTAGAACATTTATTAAATTCCTGGTCGAGAAGGTCCCAAGTCTTTTTTGACTGTTCTTTGAGTCTCGATGATTCGTATTTCAAAAGAAAAGGTAATATTTAGAAGGAAACAAGTAAGCTATTTTCTCAGCTTAAGAACATATGTGAAAATTTATTTTTTCTTCATTCCTTCCAAGTGACAAAATCCAACCCAACCTCAGTGTCATTTCAGTTCCGACTGTTAAACATTTCCTGAGCGACAAGTGCTGGTGTCAAATCAGGCACTTGCACGTCCAGATGAAGAAGACATTGTCTCTTTGTTCAAGGTTCTCAGTGCATAACAGGGCGACAGGCCCACAAACTGACAGTCTCAAAATCCTGGCGAGAACTATCATAAGTTGTTTCCAGGGGATCTATGAACCTGGAGGCAGGGTATTGGGGTTGGCTGTGTCAGAAGGTAATGCCTGAGGGGTACTTTACGTGTGAAAGCAGGGTTACAGGCCAAGGAAGAAGGGTGACATGGAGTTTGAATGAGATTGTCTACTAAGGTATCTGAACACTTGGTTTTGCATTGGTGCTATTGGAGAGGTTTGGGTGGTGTAGGCTTGCTAGAGGAAGTACGTCACTGGTGGTGGGATTGGAGATTACGAAGCCTCACCTTGTTTCCAGTCCATCTCTCTGCTTGCCGTTGAGGATGTGAGTGTCTGCTCCTGCCACCTACCATTATTCCTCGCTGCACGCTGGACTCTTATCCCTCTGTAAACTTCAGCCCAAATAAACTCTTCCTTCTGTAAGTTGCGTGTTGGTCATGGTGTTGGGGATACGGGAGAGGAGATCTGGAGACAACCAGGCTGTGAGCAGAGGGAGGGAGATGCTGAATGGGATGTGGAGAGCTACGAGCAGCTCTGACCTGTGAGTGAGCACATAAGGGGGACACAGAGGTTTAACTGTGGGGAAAAGTGCACTTAGGCCACTGAGGGCCTAAGAGCTTGGGCTGAACAGCATGGACTTGAATCTATAATGAGTGGAAAGAGACAAGAAGGAAAGGAATGTCAAGAATGATGAAGCATCTGGGGCTTTTGTCTTCTTGCCTGATGACAAGTTAGGCTTTTATAGTTTCTCTAATGCTACTGAAAACCAGGAAAAAAAAAAAAGATTTTCTTTTCTTTTTCTTTCTTTCTTTTTTTTTTTTTTTTTTTGGTTTTTTGAGACAGGGTTTCTCTGTGTAGCTTTGCACCTTTCCTGGAACTCACTTGGTAGCCCAGGCTGGCCTCGAACTCACAGAGATCCACCTGCATCTACCTCCCGAGTACTGGGATTAAAGGCGTGTGCCACCACCGCCCGGCAAGATCTTGTTTCTTAAGACACAGCAGGCAGCATGATCTTCAAGTTCACAATGGTTCACCTTGCTCTCTGAGTTCCATGGCGTGATAAGAAGGCAGTCCCAGTGTGTGTAGTACGCACAGTAGTCTTATAACAGAGTTCAGGCACCATGAGGTCAGACTTAAAAATATTTTGTTATAATTACTTTAAAATTTAAAATTTTATTTTATGTGTATGACTGTCTTGCCTTTGTGTATGGCTGTGCACCTCGTGTGCCCAGTGCCTGTGGAGGCTGGAAGAGGGTGTTAGATCCCCTGGGACTGGAGTTACTGACAGTTGTGAGCTGCCATGTGGGATGCTGGGAATTGAACCTGGGCCCTCTGCAAGAGCAGCCAGTGCTCTTAAGCATGGAGCCATCTCTACGGCTCCCTCAATAATAATTTATAAGGGATGCATCCAAGCCTGCCTAAGCTTTGCTTTAAGGGAGATGTTATCTTTATTACTCCGGAAAGCAAACAGATCTGCTCTTTGTCCTGAAGGGAGATGCAGTGTCCCTAAGGATGTCTGTCACACAGATGTTCTCAGAAAGATAGTTGGGAACAAAAACGGCTCTGTCAGTATCTGTGCTCACAAGATGGACAGAAGCAATAGAGATGTGTGCAAAACTGTCTTGAACAGCCTACAAACTGGAGGCTGTAAGTGTGCCACTCTAGGGTAGTGAGGGGCAGGGTTAAGAGCGGAGTTAAGGTGAGAGTTGTCCAGGGCTCAGATTTAAGATGTCATAAGATAAATGAAAGATATCCAGGAGACAAAATTAGACTTTGCTGTGTATGGAGACTGTTCATCTAAAACAGAGGTCCACAAGCCATTTTGTGTGTGAAGGGCCGGGCCACGTAGGAGTGTGTGACTGACGCTGACAATAGTGAACAGCAATGAGAAATGACAGGAATTTCTGTATTTCAATAAAACTTCATGTAGGGGGCAGTGGAGAGGGCTCAGCAGGTAAGAGCACTTGCTGTTCTTCCTGAGAACTGGAGTTCGATTCCCAGCACCCACAGAGAGGCTCACAACCTCTGTAACTCCAGTTCCAGGAAATCTGAACCCTCTTCTGGTCCCTATGGGCACTACATGAACATGATGCACAGACGTGCATGGAACAGAACACTTATACACATCAAGTAAAAAATTAATATTTCAAAAATAAGATAAGAGCTTCACATATAAACACAGATCCACAGCTATAGTTTTCCGATACAAGGCCTGTACTAAGCCCACGTTTTCTTTTTGTCTGGCCAGGTGGAAGGGGAGGATAACAATGGACAAGATACAACTGGTTGTTGCTGTAGCAGTGGCTGTAGTTTTTCAATGTTATGTGAGAAAACGAGCAGGTGAATTTTTGAAAGTTTTGAGTGTAGTAAATTCTAGATGCTCACTGGGCACTAAATGTGGAGCTCAAGGCAAGGTTGATGTTCCATTGACTGAGAGTTCTAAGCATATGTATGGAAGCTAAAACCATAGGAGTGAATTTGATCACTGAAGACAGCAGGAGAGATTAGGAGTGAAGTGGGCTGAGACAAAACTCCAGGTAGGCACCGCCATTGTAAGGGCCATGCTTAACTCAAGAGGTAACCCCAAAACTCTTCAGATATAGCCATGTGGTGGTGGTGTGTGTGCGTGTTGCTGTGTGTGTGTGTGTGCATATGTGTGTGTGTGTGGTGTGTGCGTGTGTGTGCATGTGTGCATGTCATGTCAAAACCACCTTCCACAGACCTTCAATGCTAAGAAACCTGAAAGCCATCCTTCTCTATAAGAACAACAAACAAAAGGCTCCTGGCAAATTTCAGAGACATGCTCCCTTTTTTTCTTCTCAGTTCGTGGCTTGTGAGAGTCAAGTACCGAGACAAACCTTGGTGAGTCACCCTGAACCCAGAGTGTTTCTCTTAGGATCTATGTTTTTATTCTGCCAGGAAAAGGCACGCAGTTAGATATGCTCCATTCCCCTTTGCTGAGGGCAAATGTAGCTGTCGGCAACAGCCATCCATTTATTTGGCCAGTCACTCAGCAAATACATTGGCAGCCTCTGTGATGGGAACAAGGAGGCATGAAGATGATAGATGAACTGGGTAAGTGTCAGAGTCAAAATGAAATAACAGTAGCAGCAAGCAGAACGTGATTAATGTCTCAAGGGCTGGTCGAGAAAACAAGAGTGATGCTATTGGTGTTTTTCTCTGTAACTCTGTGTAGTTCATTGTGTTTGGAAGCTTCTAGAGAAAGCATGCTTTCGAATTCGGGTGATCTATGGGTATTGAAAGGGGATGGTAAAGAAGCAGTATCATTCCAAATGCTCTGAAAGTAAACACTGGAGTAGAAGGTACAAATTGTCAACACTGTGCTGTCCCATCCGAGCTGTCCAAACACTCAGTCATTGGAACACATCTCCACAGCAGGTGGAGAAAATACTCACCTTGGGGTCTGAGGAATGGCTCATTGGTTAGGAGCACTTACTTTTCTTGTAGAGCTCTTGAGCTGGGTTCCCACACCTATGTCAGGAGGCTCACGACCATCTGATGCCCTCTTCTGGTCTCTACAGGCAATTGCTGTCATGTGCACATACCCTGACACATACCCTGACACACACACACACACACACACACACACACACACACACACACACGCACACGCACACACCGTGCCTCTTTATAAGAAGACACGAAAGCTGTACACAAACCTGTGAGATGATGACAGTGGCCGCACACAGGTAAGTCTCGCTTTAGTTCAGGCAGCTACTTTGAAGTCCCTATAATGACAAATCATTTAAAATTCAAAACATATTTTAAATTATAAAGTATTTTGAACTGATTTTAGAATAAACCAAAAAGCAAAGAGAAAAACAGAAGCAGAACAAAAACCAAGCAACCAACCAAAAAAAAAAAAAATCCCAATTTTTTTTTCTTGCTTGCTTTAGTTCCAAAGTGGAAGAATCACTGTTTGGAGGGCAGGATGAGTTATACTGCCCGGGGCTTGTCACTTTGCCAGTGCAGAGCAAGCTGGGTTCTTTGTGCTCCAGCATATATCTACATTTGCAGGAAAACAGGTCCATATATTTCCTTCTGAAGTGTCTGCTCTCAGGTCAGAGCTGATATATTGTTTTACAAACTAATGAAAGCCAAGCATATTCTTCAGTGTTCCACTGTTGACCCTGAGAGGGAAGATCGGGACTTTTTCCATCCCAATTCTGATTTTAATTGAAATAATTAAAGGAGCCCCTCTGTTATTAGTAGCTATTACATGTTCCACTGGAAGGCTTATTGACTCAGCCTTTTGAACACTCATTATGGAAATAGGCAGTGTGAGATCACAGCTGGCTTGGGCACTGTATTTCACTCCACGTTTGCCTATGTAAATAATGGTGATTGTCAAAAATGCCTACTTGTGTCCATAAAAGTAAATTTCTTTGATTGACAGTCATGGAAGAGTCAATGATGCCTTTAGTGGGTGAGTTGCTCTCAAGGCAGATGCTGGCTCCGTGGCCACTCACCCTGCATTGTTATTGTCTTTATTGGTTTTCTGAGCTAGATAGGCTCTTCCTGTGCCCTGGCTGACCTGGAACTCACTGTGTAGTGTAGACTAGCTCAGACTCTCTACGGTCCTTCTCAGCGCTTTGAGTCGTTGAGTCTTTGCGTGGGCTGCCAGCCAAATTGAGAGGCGCTCACAAGGCCCCACCCGAGTCAAGGAGTTGTTGCCAACTGACAGCTGCCCGAGGAGGGAGAGTCAATCTTAGTTGGGGGTGTGGCCACTGGTAGGTCGCCCTGCTCCTGTGGATGGTCCCACGCCCACACACATATGGATTGTATTAATTTGGTGAGTTTTTTCTTTTTTTTTTTTTTGAGGATATAAAGTTGGGGGAGGGACAAGCTGGGAGGATTCAGGAGAGTTGGAGGGAGAAAATTGAGAGTAGTTATGGCTATATCTCATTGTCTATGTGTACGAAATTCTCAGAAAATTAATAAAAATAAATACATTTTAAAAGAGAGGGACATTGTATCAGCTAGGATGAGATATTTTTGGCAATTCATTTCTTCTTGCTTCTCTCTCTCTCTCTCTCTGCTTCTTTCTCCCTCTTTCTCCTGTTCTTTCCAATCTTCAGCAAATATTGACAAGAAACTCTCAATTTTACTTCCTCGATTCATGCTTTTCCTCTGGCACCTTCATCTGTGAGTCAAAACTTCCTTTTCACCAACCCTCCTGGTGAGCACACAGTCAGACCTTGATTCACCAACCCTCCTGGTGAACACACAGTCAGACCTTGATTACCAATCCTCCTGGTGAGCACACAGTCAGACCTTGATTTACCAATCCTCCTGGTGAGCACACAGTCAGACCTTGATTCACCAATCCTCCTGGTGAGCACACAGTCAGACCTTGATTCATCAATCCTCCTGGTGAGCACACAGTCAGACCTTGATTCATCAATCCTCCTGGTGAGCACACAGTCAGACCTTGATTCACCAATCCTCCTGGTGAGCACACAGTCAGACCTTGATTCATCAATCCTCCTGGTGAGCACACAGTCAGACCTTGATTACCAATCCTCCTGGTGAGCACACAGTCAGACCTTGATTCACCAATCCTCCTGGTGAGCACACAGTTAGACCTTGATTTACCAATCCTTCTGGTGAGCACACAGTCAGACCTTGATTCACCAATCCTCCTGGTGAGCACACAGTCAGACTTT
Source organism: Peromyscus eremicus (assembly GCF_949786415.1). Classification (NCBI taxonomy): domain Eukaryota; kingdom Metazoa; phylum Chordata; class Mammalia; order Rodentia; family Cricetidae; genus Peromyscus; species Peromyscus eremicus. The sequence goes on along the minus strand of NC_081418.1, from coordinate 153,504,452 downwards.
GATTCACCAGTCCTTCTGGTGAGCACACAGTCAGACCTTGAGTAACAGTGAACTTCTAGGATTCTTCCCTGACCATGAGAGGATGAGAGGGAAGGAAGAGGTCTGCAGGGAGAAGGAGTATAGCGAACTCTTTCCAGGTGATTCTGGATTGTGTCAACTTGATAATTACAGCTGACCATCACAGTCGTTGATATAACAGAACAGTGTGTTTTCCAAGTGGCGTGTTGTGAGACCTAGCTGTTCCTATGTGTATTTAGTGGAGGTGACAGTGCTGACACCTTCTTGGGTCAGCTGTCTAGTGAGTCAGCCACAGTCTTGATTATTCACTCTGTGGACATGACCTCAGTGATGTGGCATGAGCAAGAGAAAGATGAGCCAACTGCGGTTAGTCACGGGATCCTCCTACATTAACATCATGGAAGACAGACAGAGAAACAGAAGAAAGTGTGCACATGAACCTCTGCAGATGAGTTAGTTTACTATGAACCAACCCATAGGAAGAAAAACAGGTTCAGAAGCTGCTATTACTTCTGTTTTGAAAAAAAAAAAAGTGTTGAGTTAAAAAATCACACTCATTTCAGACATTGTAGCCAGTGCACAGAGCTGTGGAGAAACAGCGTTGCAGCCCAGCATGTGTGCCCTCCTACGTCTCTGCTAGGCTTCGCACAGAGTTGAACATACATAGTAAGTGATTTTCCTCTAGGATGTTGTGTTTCACAGACCTGCTTGATTTGTCTGTGCTAATCTTTGTCATTTTTATGAACAGTTAAGAGTTGTGTAATGGTGCGCATGTAACATACAGTTCGCCGATTTAAAATAGGTAGCTCAGTGGTTCTTAGTACATTATCAGAGCTTCTCAACTCATACCACAGCCATAGTGGGAGCATTCCTCACTCCAAGGAGAACTCCTTACTCACCGGCAGTCATGCCAGGCTTCTATTGCCCTAACTTCTTCCACCTCCCCACATGCAGCCTCTATCCTGTGGCGCTGCCTCTGCAGATTTGTTTCTTCGGGCATCTCACAGGAATGACATCACAGTGTGATGACATTTGTCTGGCCCCTGCTTAGCCCATGTTATCAAGGTCTCTCATGTATAGCATATATCATACTCCATTCTTCTTAAAAGCAAATACTAGTCCATCGGAGGGATGCTCTGTGCTCTGTCATCTCCGATCACTTCACGAATGCTTGACTCTGCTGGGCAGATGTTGTAGGTACTGTTTCTGTGAGATGCGTTCTTGTCTCTCTCAGGTACTTTGAAGTACAATTCCTCTGGGATTCTAATGATATGAATTTAGATGTCCTGCCATATTTCCTCCTCCAGGTACCTGAGGGCTCTGTCTGTCACTTGTCTACCACAGCCTGCTTTCTCTCTTATCCAGATCACATCCTGTCCAGTCCACCTCTATCTGGTTTTCGGAGCCCATCTATTGATTTTGTGCTTGTTTATTGCATCTACCATTTCAAAAATCCCCATTTGGATCTTGAAAGTCACTTCGTTTTCCTAAAATGCTTCAAGTGTAACTGTAAAATGTTTCCTGTGGCTGTGGGGACATTTCATGATGACCACCGTCAAACCTTGTCAGGTAATCCCAGCATCTGTGGTACCCCATGCTAGGTGTGACTGGTTTTCCTCTCATTTGGGCTGAGGTGTCCCTGATGCTCGGTGTGTGAGTAGCTTTTGCTTGTCTAGTAGATATTGAGGGTATGAAGCCAGGGGTCTTGGATATTATTTAGGTTTAGGAGAATGTACCTCCACAGGGCTCTAGTGTCAGGTGATGCCAGGTATGGTGATATTTTATTTGTATTAAAATGTTATTTGTATGTTAATAAATAAAGTTGCCCGGGGGTCAGAGCTATTAGCAAGCCATAGGAAAGCAGGGCAGTGGTGGTGTACACTTGTAATCCCAGCACTTGGTAGGCAGAGCTGGGTAAGTCTCTGTGTGTTCAGGGATACAGCCATTATTGGACATGCATGCCTTTAATCTCAATACCAAGCAAGGAAAACCTGGAGGCCTATACAGACAGGCTGTGACAAGGTGGTCATGTGGTTGGGTTTACAACCAATGAGAAGGCAGAACAGGAACACTATATAAAGACTTTAACACAGGGGTAGCTAGTTGGAAGAGGTAGGACCACTGCAGGAGGAAGGGTAAGGTTTTAGCTCTTAGCTCTGACCTCTTGGCTTTCTTCTTTGCATTGGTTCTGTGTTTCTTATTTAATAAGAAGGTTGGGTACATCTACAAATGGCGTCCAACGTGGTGGCAAGAGTTTCCACCTAAAAACTGAGAAAAAAGATTCTAAAACAGAGCTAAAAACAGTTCCTAATTGTCTCTCTCAAATGAGCGGCAGCTGTTGGTTTGAGCTACTTGTGGGTTCCTAGCATGCACACCCAACCTGCCTTATGGCGGGAATGAGGCCTCTGCAGTGGCACATTAAGCTGCATGGTGGATTTAGCCTTTGCTAGTACAAAACAAAAAAAGAGGTTTCTGGGCTACACGCTGCTTGGATAAAAGCATAGAGACCCATGATAGCTCCCAGAGCTGGTGGAAAACGTACCACCACCATGTTGGGAAGCTGAGGTGGGCAGAGCTAGCAGCCACAGCTGCTGCAGTTTAAAGCAATAGATTCACAATAAGACAGATTCAGATATAATAGTTCACAATGTGTGTAAAAGATACGTAGGCTTGAAAGAGACAAAAAAGGTGATATATACAGTTATAGAAACAAATACATAGTTTTAAAAAATAGTCTTTAAAGAGACAGTAAAATTAATATAAAAAATAAGCCATGTAAAGATGAATATTACCCAGAAAATCTGGATTGTGTTGTCTTTGGGATTCTTAACTGCAGAGCGATATTTGATTGCAAAGGAAGCTGAGTTAAACCAATATGTATACTTTAAAGATACCTTGACTTCAAAATTTGGATATAAGGATATGTTGCTTTGGAAAAGAGTCTCTTTTGTTCCCACAGAAAGCCAGAGGCTATGGATCTGTTCCAGATTAAGATACATCAGGTTTGACCAGCCAAGACCCCCTGAAAGGTCTCCGATGACACCATGTCCCAGCTGATCCAACATCCAGAATGGTTTGAAGGCATCTGGCTCAGACAATACAGCCTCATGGACTATTCCATAATCCTAAAATTTTCTTTGTTTCCCCATAAGATACAGCGCCCCCCTCCAGCAGGAAGTAGTAAGAGAAGCTACGCCCAAATTCCCAAATTATATGTAATTTTACTTTGTTAAGGTTAAAACCTTCCTTTTTGAAAAAAAAAAAATAGGGGAAGTGCTGTGGGATGTTCTGTATGGCAAATGTGTTGCTAATTAGTCAATAAATAAAACACTGATTGGCCATTGGCTAGGCAGGAAGTGTAGGCGGGACAAGGAGGAGAATAAAGCTGGAAAGTGGAAGGCTGAGTCAGAGAGACACTGCCAGCCACCACGATGAGAAACAGCATGTGAAGATGCCGGTAAGCCACGAGCCACGTGGCAAGGTATAGATTTATAGAAATGGATTAATTTAAGCTATAAGAACAGTTAGCAAGAAGCCTGCCACGGCCATACAGTTTGTAAGCAATATAAGTCTCTGTGTTTACTTGGTTGGGTCTGAGTGGCTGTGGGACTGGCAGGTGAGAGAGATTTGTCCTGACTGTGGGCCAGGCAGGAAAACTCTAGCTACAGCCAGGTCTAGATTCCACATCCAGCTTCTGCTCTCAGGCTGGGACAGCGCTCTCATGGCTGTTAGGAAGGGCCAGAGTCATGCTCCCCATGACCACTGTGGCTCCACCCTACCACAAGAGGCAGGTGCTTTCTTCTGACATTATTGCACCCAACCCACAGCACTGTGGGGAATGAAAGGTCCCTTAGTACTCTTGAATGGAATGAAAGTCTAGACCAACCTGGATCTCCATTGACTCTGGGGGAGGAATAAAATCCCCTCCCTGGGGGAGAGGATCATGCCTCATGAGAGCCAAGCATGTTCTGAATCCCCACAACTCCCACTCAGCCTTTGTGAACATGGTTGGCAGTGAACATTAGCTCAGCTGTTTATTGAAGGGTTCGTGGTGAATACATGAAAGGGTTCTGTCTTGCTAAGCTGTGGTTCTTTAGTCCATTGGTTAGGAAGAGCTGGTTTGTATAAGTGCATGAATGAATGTGTGCATGTGCGCTTGCACATGTGTGTGTGTGTGTGTGTGTGTGTGTGTGTGTATAGATGTTAACATCGGTGCTTTCCTCAGTCTCTCTCCACATAATTTTATTTTATCATTTTTTGAGAGGAGGTTTCTCACTGACCCTGGAGCTCGCTGACTCAGCTAGACTGGCTGGCCAGGGAGCCCAGCGAGCCTCCTGCCTCTTTCTCCCAGGGCCTTTGTGCCTGACCTTTTACACAGTGCTAAGGACCTGAACTCAGGTTCTCAAGCTTGTGTGGCAAGCTCTCTACTTAAAGGACATACTTTACTGAATTGCTTTGCAGGAGGGAACACCTATGTGTGTGCTCTCCAGCAGCGTGTGGAAATACTCACGTGAAAGAAATACTAGCCAAGCGACTTCAAAGCTTCCCTGAATTCTATAGGAACAAAGCTGGTATGAAAGTAAAATTTCTACCAGTTTTGAAAGAGGTTCTACCAGTTGTGAAAGAATTGATTGAGAAAGATAAATTAAATTAAATCATTTTTAAATGCTTAAAAACGGCAAGTACTCTATTGAATATTCAAATTTCTTTTTTAAAAGATTTGGAAATATATTTTAAAATTATGTGTATGTGTGTGCACCTGTGCACATGAGTACGGGTACCCCAGAAGGCCAGAAGAGGACGTAAGACCCCTATTGCTGTAGTTACAGGCAATTGTGAGCCTTCAGATGTGGGTGCTGGGGACCAAACTTGGGTCCTCTCTAAGAACAGTAAGCACTCTTAATCACTGAACTGTCTCTCTAGACAACATAACCACTCTATTTTCATAATGAGTTTTGGAGTAAAGATCATTGATTTCATCTTTACGTGATTTCAAGAGTGGAGGCAATTGTCTTAGTCACATGTTTAATAAGTTTTAGAATTGAAATTTAGTTTAATTCAACTTTCTCTATTTCCAAAGCATTTGTATGGACTCTGTGAGCCACAATGGTGAGCTTGAATGATTGACAGGTTGGTAAACCACCAGCAGAGTGAGAACATTTTCTTTCTCAATATGAGAACCAGTTCCAAAGTCCACATTCAACATTAATAAACAGTGATGGAGAAGAAGCCAAACTTTTATCTTAATGACACACTTTAAAACTTTCAAATCTGTATCAATGTGTTCTCTCTCTCTCTCTCTTTCTCTCTCTCTCTCTCTCTCTCTCTCTCTCTCTCTCTCTCTCTGTAGTGATATATTGTGTACCCTAATAAAATTTGCCTGAAGATCAGAGAAGCAGAGCAAGCCACAGCCACCACCTCTTACCTCACCAACTCCTCAGCCTGAAAGAGCCTCAGCCAAAAGAAAGAGACACTTCTGCTGAAAAGCCTTTAGTTCCTGTCTCCTCATGCCTTATATACCTCTCTCCACCCAGCCGTCACTTCCTGGGATTAAAGGCATGTGTGCTTCCCAGTACTGGGATTAAAGGTGTGTGTCACCATTGCCTGGCTCTGTTTCTCTCCTAGACTGAGTCAATCTCATGTAGTCCAGGGTGGCTTTGAACTCACAGAGATCCAGACAGATCTCTGCCTCCTGAGTGCTAGGATTAAAGATGTGTGCCACCACTGCTTGGCCTCTATATTTAATCTAGTGGCTTGTTCAGTCCTCTGATCTTCAGGCAAATTTTATTAAAGTACACAATATATCACTCTGTGTGTGTGTGTGTGTGTGTGTGTGTGTGTGTGTGTGTGTGTGTAAGGAAAGGAGGCCAGAAGGCAACCTTGGGTGATTTTCCTCAGAAGTAGTCACCTTGTGTTTTGAGACAGGGTCTTACTGACCTGGAGCTTGACAAAATAGTCTAGACTGACTTATCAGCGCCCCTGGGTCTGCTAGTCTTCCTCTGAGATCACAAGCATGGGCACCAACCCCACTGTTTCACCTTCTATACCTCAAACTCAGGTCTTCATGCTTCCAAAGTAAGTGTTTCACCTCCTGCACCATCCCCCAACCCCAATATATTGTTTTAAAATTTGTGAATGACCCCCCCCCCCATATTCTAGAAATAATGGCCATATCTGGCAGAAAATAGGCCAAGTTCTATCAGTGGGTAGGCTGCGGTTAAGCTTCATTACTCTGTGGGGTAAAAAGAGGTCTGTATGGGAAATCTACTTGAGTCCTTCAGAGATAGACAGTGACACCCAAGGCTCCTTTATGATGGCGGAAGGCTTAGAGGAGTGAAGCCGTCAGTCACTGCCTTTCCAGGCCCATGGGCTCTAACAATTGCAACCTCAATCTGAGCCACAGGAGTACGACTTTGCCATAATGGTAGAGAATCAAGTTTTATCTCTCATATCTAGACTGTAATTAGTGAAGCCTGAAATTCTTGGAGTATAAATAATGTGATTAGTATGGGCGATCTTTGTGCAAAGTGAACAGAGGCATGTAGTCAGGGCTGAGGAAGATGTGGTAAAAAGAATGCTCATCTCAGAGTTCAGATCTGGATCAATATGTCTATAAATGGTCAGGCCTGAGTGTCTCCATTCTTTGAACTTTTCACGGCTCATTAAGTTGACTTTCACCAGGGGGCACCAATTACGTCCTGCAGCTACTTTATGTTATTATTTGGACAGCCCAGATCTGGCCTTTGGGTCACCTGGTGAATGGAGTGATGTGTAGAAACCATGAGATGTTCTTGGCATAGCGCAGGTTATAACAAGAAGGCAGAGTGCGGCTCTACTTCCTGCTGTTAGCTGCAGTGGGTGTCTGGTGACACACAAGCCCATCTATGGAAAAGTCCAGTTGGAATTTGTGGTGGTTTGAATAGGTATGGCCCCCATAGACTCACATGTGTGAATGCTTGGCCTACAGGGAGTGGCATTATTGGGAGGTGAGGTCTTGATGGAGTAGGTGTGGCTTTGTTGGAGGAAGTGTGTCACTGTGTGTGTGTGGTAGGGAAGTCTTCTAAGCTCAAGACTGGCCAGTGTGTCTCAGTTTTCTGCTGCCTACAGATCAAGATGTAGAACTCTCAGCTACCTCTCCAGCACCATGCCTGCCTGCATGCCACCATGCTCCCCACCATGATGATAATGGACTAAACCTTTGAACTGTGAGCCAGCCCCAATTAAATGTTATCCTATATAAGAGTTGCCATGGTTATGGTGTCTCTTCACAGCAATGGAAACCCTAACACAGAAGTCTTCTTAACTAGAATTCTCACAGCTAGTCGTTTCTTCCTCCTTCTCTCTCTCTCTCTCTCTCTCTCTCTCTCTCTCTCTCTCTCTCAATTAAAAAAGTGTGTTTCCAAGGGCTAGAGAGATGGCCCAAGGGTTAAGAGCACTTGTTACTCTTCCAGAGTATTTGGGTTTGATTCCAGCACCCACATGGCAGGTCACAACTGTCTGTAACTCCAGTCCCAGGGGAGCTGACACCCTCTCTGGCTTTCATGGGCACAACACTTACATGTTGCAGACATACATGCAGACAAAACACCCATTCAAATAATCTTACATTTTAATTTAAAAAATGAACAGTGTATTTGTAGCCAGTGAGATGGTTCCAGAGGTTACAGTGCTTGCCTGACAACCTGAGTTCAACCCTAGGAACCCACATAGAGGTGGAGGGAGATAATCGACTCCCACAAGCGGCACACTTGCACTCTGCCACACATGCCCACATATACACATCTGTAGAAGTAACCTTATTAAATAAGAAACACAGAGCCAATGTAAAGATAAAAGCCCAAGAGGTCAGAGCTAAGAGCCTTACCCTTCCTGCTTCAGCCAAGAGAGAGACCTACTTCCTGTCTGTTTGTCTTTATATAGACTTTCTGTTCTGCCTTCTCATTGGTTGTAAACCCAACCACATGACTGCCTTGTCACTGCCTGTCTGTACAGACCTCCAGATTTTCTATGGTTGGTATTGAGATTAAAGGCATGTGTCTCCAATGCTGGCTGTATCCTTGACCACACAGAGATCTACCTAGCTCTGCCTACCAAGTGCTGGGATTAAAGGCATGTGCCATGAATGCCCAGCTCTGCTATGGCTTGTTATTAGCTCTGACCCCCAGGCAACTTTACTTACTAACATACAAATAAAATCACATTTCAGTACAAATAAAGTATCACCATATTTCCCCTTTTCTATTTTAATAAAAAGAAAAAAGGTTATAATTAACATAAGAAAAACTATATACAAAAGTACAATAACTATATACAATATATACAAGTAATAAATACCTAAACAAAGTCTAGTCCATTTGTATTTGACAAATTCAGAAAAAAATAATTCCATTACCTATCCTATTTTGGTAAGTTCAAAATGTACCTAATTCACTTTCTATCCTAACTAATCTTCAACTATAACTAATTAATCTTCAACTCCCTCAGAGACCCAAGAAGGAAATAATATTACTTAACAAAAATAAAAACAGGAAGTGAATGCAAGCAGCTTCCAAAAAAAATGTGAGTTGATAGAAACAGCCAGCTGCCTGGACAGTCACCTGAGTTTTCTCCGCAGTGCTGGGGCATCATCTTCAGCCTATAGGCTTAGTGTATCTGACAGACTCATTTGTGAAGTAGGATGTACACAAGGTCAACAGTTCAACCTCACATTGGGTGCGAGCAGTCCATGTACCAGAAACACCTGAATTCCACTAGTGTCATGTCATGATTCAGGATTTTAAATTCTGGAAATTGTTGATGGTTTTTGAATTCATCTGTCCATTCTTCTTGGCTGTGTATATGTGGCTTCATCTCAGCACACATCATACACACACATATGAAAATAAGCAAATAATTTCAAGTGTGTTTATTCAGAGAAAACTTACCACACTGTATAGCTTTTTTATTCAAACACAGAAGAAGTTATTTTAAGTTATTGAGTTGTTTGCCACTGTGGCAAACACAGGAGCATGTGCCATGCAATAATGCATTTGGGGAAAGCCATCTCATCAAAGAATATTGAGCACTAACTTATAAACTTACATTCCATCCCACTGGAAATCACTCAACGTTTCTATGGGTGAGACACTTCTTATCCCCATTTGTTTATGAAAAAGCACATCTGGTAACACAGCTGTGCATCAGTTCCCAGAAAGGATGCCATATGTGACCCTCACTGCTATCCTGAGGTAATGTTAGCCTTTGTGGAAGTTGCTGGTCATAATCCAGATGTATAATCAAAGCCTGAGAAACATGAGACTCACTAACTTTTGCCCTTCCAAAGAGATGAAGGTATATTTGTAAGTCTACTATGGTTCAGTCCATAAATACTCAAAACTGTACTTAAAACATTCCTTTTTTAAAAAAGAGAAATCAAAAGGTCATTTTGGAAGAATTCTGCACGCAAATAAAATGACGTTCATTTCATTCAGCACCATTATCAAGGCTGCCGCTGCCTGAGTTACTGGAGTCCTTGCAGTGAGTCTTGTCTATGCCCGTCTCTTTGGACTCCCTGTGATTTCTGACAGCTGTATCAGAGTTTCAGGTCTTATCTTAAGGTCTTCCATCCATTCTTGTGCAGCGTGAGAGATGAGGAGAAGAGAAACAACAGGAAGAAAGGGATATGAAGGGGTACGGAGAGAAGAAGAATAACAGATACTGTGTTTTCCTTCAAGTGGAGTCTGTATCTACCACTATACCTCTATCTGTCTGTCTATCTAGATCTATCTATCTGTATGTCTGTTTGTTTATGTATCTATGTATCTATCTATGTATCTATCTATGTATCTATGTATCTATCTATGTATCTATCTATCATCTATCTATGTATCTATGTATCTATCTATGTATCTATCTATGTATCTATCTATCATCTATCTATGTATCTATGTATCTATCTATGTATCTATCTATGTATCTATCTATCATCTATCTATGTATCTATGTATCTATCTATGTATCTATCTATGTATCTATCTATCATCTATCTATCATCTATGACATAAAAGCAGAAAGAGGACGATTTTGGGGGAGAAGGAAACCATGGGAGTGGGGACAGGAGAAAGCAATGGGATGAATCTGAGCAGAGCACAATGCTATGTGTACGAAATGTCACAGTGAAACCTGCTACTCCCCATGCTAAGTAAACACTCAGCTGCAAGGATGGCAGATTGTTTCTGCCCACTCATCACAACACCTATTACAGCTGGAATACATACGCATATAGAATTGTGAAAGAGAAAGTTTGACACTATGCTTTGATTTACATGAATTTTGTTGAGATTATTAAATTTGTGTCATCGTGGAATGGCATTTGTTTTTCTGTGATGCTGGGCAAATGAAGTGAAATGCCAGCAGGAAATATTTACCACTCATATATTACATTTAATATAAAAGTCTCCCTGCAGAAAGCATGTGCTGAACTGTAACATCTGGGACCCAGGAGGATGAGGGTGCCTTGCTCTTTTAACTATGTGTCTGTACTATTGTAAAATAAGGAACAACCACTTACGTTACAAAATGAAATAGCCATGACAAATCCTCCCCAAATTAAGGCAATTAGAGAGTACTTTGATTTCCTTCAGTGTGATGGCCACTGTGGTTGCTATGGCCACCTTGAGGGGAGACTGGGACATCTGGTACAAGGGCGAGGTAGGGGAATGGCTTTCAGAAATGTCCTTTCTCACCAGCAACCTACAGAAGGGGCTTGCTTCTCCCAGATAGAGGTGACAGGTCCCGATGAGCACAGATTCCACATTATTCTGAAGAATTGAGCACGGCCCGAGGGCGGCAGAGTGTCAGGTGCAGACTAGCTATAGATTATTGCTGTGTACCAAGCCCTAATTATAGCATCATGGGCAGAATTCTGTGTTGATGGAAACAGATCAGACTATATCTGGCTTTGCCAGAGGCTTCCTGGTGGAAAAAAGCAATAAGCAGCCATGGGGTTCTTTCCATGGTGATGAGTTTGTTGGCCAGGCAGTCGGTCTTCCGAATGCTGTGATTGCTGGAGGACAGCCACACTGAGCCAACCCCTTTCTCATTTTGCAAATAGTCACTTTGTCATTTTGTGTGTCTAACACTGTTCTGGGCACTAGACATGCAGAATGACACCAAAGTCCCTGTCCTGGTGGGGCACCTTTCCAACTGCAGAGGATGGGCAAGGAACAAGGTCTGGTGAGCACTATGGAAAGCACAACCCAGGAGGTGAGAACTGCAGGAAAGAGTATTTTAATTTTAAAATGAAGGAAAAGACTGCAGGAGGTCAGGGAAAAAGCCAGGAGGAAGCCGGGGAATACATGTGCTCATGTGCACGCAAGCACACACCACACACATTCCCACACATACCCACATTCTCATAACAAACATACACATACACACATATAAACACCCACACTCTCATATACATACATACACACAAACACACACACACATATATACACATACATACACACATATGCATACACAGTACACATTCACACACACTCAGTATGCATTCACATACTCATACACACACACACACACACACACACACACACGTACACGTACACGCACACGCACACTCAAAGCCCAGCATGTCTGGGAATTTCAGCATGATGCCCAAACCACATGTGGGTGCCAGGTCCAAGGGACACAGACCCGCACTGTTGTGCTGACAGTGAGCAAGTCGGCGCTGCGGGAGGGAGCAAGTGCGAGGAGAGCTCGGAGGGATTTGCTTCCCACCCTTCTGGAAATCCCCAGGGCGTGAGAGGATGTGTGGTTTCCTCCACTTCTCTGCCGTTCTCAAGGGTGACAGACCTGCTAAGTTTTGCTTGTGACATTTCTACCCCTATGCTCTTTTATAGGGTAGAAAGTGAAGACATCCTGTGACAAGTTATTCGAGGGCTGCATCTTCGCTTAAGTGAAAATTATAAGTCAGGCAAGATGCTACACACTTGTAACTCAGCCTTCAGGTGACTGGGCAGGAGGACTGTGGTGAGCTGGAGGCCAGCCTGGGCTATTAATACATAGGACCCAGTCTAAAATAGTGATGGAGATTGGAGGTGGTGGTGGAGGTGATGGTAGTGATGGAGATGGAGGTCGAGGTGGAGGTGGTGGTGGTGATGGGTGTGGAGGTGGAGGTGGTGGTGGTGGTAGTGATGGAGGTGGAGGTAGAGGTGGAAGTGGTGGTGGTGATGGGTGTGGAGGTGGAGGTGGTGGTGGTGATGGGTGTGGAGGTGGAGGTGGTGGTGGTGGTAGTGATAGAGGTGGTGGTGGAGGTGGAGGTGGTGGTGGTGATGGGTGTGGAGGTGGAGGTGGTGGTAGTGATGGAGATGGAGGTGGAGGTGGAGGTGGTGGTGGTGGTAGTGATGGAGATGGAGGTGAAGGTGGAGGTGGTGGTGGTGATGGAGGTGGAGATGGAGGTGGAGGTGGTGGTGGAGGTGGTGGTGGTGATGGAGGTAGAGGTGGAGGTGGTGGTGGTGATGGAGGTGTAAGTGGATGGAGGTGGTGGTGGTGATGGAGGTGGAGGTGGAGATGGAGGTGGTGGTGGTGATGGAGGTAGAGGTGGAGGTGGTGGTGGTGATGGAGGTGTAAGTGGATGGAGGTGGTGGTGGTGATGGAGGTGGTGGTGGTGATGGAGGTGGTGGTGGTGATGGAGGTGGTGGTGGTGATGGAGGTGGTGGTGGTGATGGAGGTGGTGGTGGTGGTGGAGGTGGTGACAGAGGTGGTGATGGAGGTGGGGGAGGTGGTGGTGGAGGTGGGAGAGGTAGTGATGGAGGTGGTGATGGAGGTGGTGGTGGAGGTGGTAATGGAGGTGGTGGTGGAGGTGGTGATGGAGGTGGTGGTGGAGGTGGTAGTGGAGGTGGTGGTGGGGGTGATGGTGGAGGTGGTGGTGGAGGTGATGGTGGAGGTGGTGATGGAGGTGGTGATAGAGGTGGTGATGGAGGTGGTGATAGAGGTGGTGATGGAGGTGGTGATAGAGGTGGTGATGGAGGTGGAGGTGGTGGAGGTCGTTGTAGTGAAATGGAAAGCAAATTTTATTGCTAATACCAAGGTTAGACCTGGCTCATTGGAGCTGTTGGGGTATCTGTGCTCAACTCTATTTGTCACACTTTGAATATCTCAAGAAGAAGCATTTTCCTTGTTTCCCTTGCAAGTGTGCACTGGACTCAGGCTGGGAAGACTTTCCAACAGCCAATGGGCTGGATCCAGGCAGGCAGGTGTCATGCCAGGCTGTCCTCAGGGCTAAACTGCAGCCATCTTCAAGAGTGCAGCAGGACATACTGGCCAGGGATCTCTACAACATTCTCTCTTGGAAAGGGGGTGCTGGGAGAACCATGGGACCCCTGCCAGAACCTGAATGCAATTCTGCCCTAATTGTATGTGGCCTCTGGGTCTGTGGGAGGCCTTAGAGGCTACAGGCTGGGTAGGATTAGGGGGGCAGACTCCACCTACACAGTCCTGGGAGTCACCCTGTATGCAGGGTGCGGACAGTTCAGTGTGCCTGCTTTAAAGTCACCCACATTCCTGCCTGCAACCCCTCATCCACGTTCTGCAAGCTTGATAAACGCACTGTTCCCCAGAGTGAACTTGGGTGGAATTACACATTGATACATTGTTGGGACTGTAGGAGGAGGGACTCCATCTCCCCCATACTAACAGCAGGTCCAGGCTAGACCATCAAGGCATCATCCTAGTGAGCTAGCTTTTCACCTGAACACTCACATAGTTATTTAAACATTTCTAGGGGTAGGGGTGAGATGCCTCGTTGGATAAAGGTGCTTGCCACCAAGCCTGAGGACCCGAGTTTGGACTCTAGGACCCACATGGGGAAAGGCAAGAGTGGATTCCTGAAGGCTGTCCTGTCTCTGTCTCTCTGTCTCTGTCTGTCTGTCTGTCTGTCTGTCTGTCTCTCTCTCTCTCACACACACACACATACACTACACATGAAGTAAATGTAAATTAAAATAAATTCTGTCGAGAATGGCATTTCCACGATAGGAAGGTCCTCCCATAGCACAGCTGGAAACACAGCAAAGACAAGAAGTAGGCAGGAGATGGGAGGTGGAACTCAGAAAGGAAAGGATGCCTGAGCTACATTAGCTGAAACCTTCCTACCTAGACAGGAGATTACCACAATCCTCCAGGCAGGAGAGATGCTGTCCCAAGCCCAGGTGAGGAGTCAGGTGGGGGAGGGCATGAAGGGTTTGCCCCCTCCGTTTCCATACAGCTTATTGCTTTGAGTTTCTCCTTAGAATCCTAAGGTATGTAAGAGTCTGACATGCCAGCTTCCCAGCTCTGGACCAGGCAGCCCCTCATGCTGATCTCACATTCAGGTCTAAACATAAGTGCATTTTTAAAGCATGCCTTTTTATCAACTGCTAGCTGGAAATATATGCTTTAAGAGAACATAATGATCCCTGGAAACCTAGTGAGATCATGGTGACTGGGAAGACGGGAGCAGCTACTGAAGGAAGAGCTGGAAGGGGGATTCAGTTAGAGAACAAGTCAGGAGTCACTGCACCTCAGACTGCAGCGTCCCAAGGTCATGGCTTCTGCAACTTGCTTAAGTTATCAACCTAAAGTAACAGGGGAAACAATAAGCCACGCAGTAACAAAGACAATACAATTTGAAAGTGAATGGATTGGTTTTTAACAACCTTGATCCTGGGTACCAAATACATGCTTGTTGGATTAATTGGTTAATGAAGCTGGGGAACTGGCAAATCATTTGTAAACAGAAAAAAAAAATAGAAAACGTTAGGGAAACATCTTCAGAGACTGAATTCTTCGGCAGGAATGTGGCCGCATGTTAATCGTGTTTTTATTGTTTCTTTGTCATTGGGACTGAACAAGTCCTGTGAGGAACTAACTGACAATGTAGTTAGGAGCTGGGCTGGGTGCCATGGATGCTGTGAGCTGTAGAGGAGCAGATGTGAGTCCCCAGAGGTCAGCTGACCAGCTCAAACACAATGAGACTCCCAGATGAGGCCATGATGCTGATGTTTCCAGGACAGATAGACCTAGTGGAAAGGAAACCTGAAAGCAATTCTCAGAGACTCAAACACCAATACCCACAAAACACACAGCTTGTGAGTAAAAATGAATTACCCTTGCAGCACACAGCCACACAATATGAGGCGAAATAGCAAGTCTCGGTCGGTGCATTATTATAGAGTGCTTATCCTGTGCACCAAATTGACAAGGAATAATTGAAAACTCAACAGGAGGGAGGAAGTAACATTCCACATGGTGGGAAGACAACCTCAAAGAGAAGCTGCAAGCGTACAACAGCCAGCCTACAAGAGGGTGGAGACAGAGGTGCTGAAGCTGCTGCAGAATGGAAACAGGGGCTCTTGAGGCATGCTCCAAGGGCGCCACTGTATCAAGCTTCCACAGCAACAGGTTCTCAGCTGGCCATCTGTTGGAGCCTGCCCCCTCAACAGGGTTTGACCTACTCAATTCAGGAGAGAAGATGATGTGAAACTAGCTGGCCAGCAGCCTGCATTTTTGTAAAAGAGAAAGCGTGTGGCTGTGTTTTCATAGTCATTTAAAAGTCTGTAAGAGGAATGTCTGCAGGAAACTGAGGCAGCCATAGCCTCTGAGAAAGGGATCTGATGACTGGGACCCAGTGAAAGAGGTGCTGGTCACTGATTTAATTTGGATGTATTGGGTCAGAGTGATGACTTGTGCCTGTGAGCTGAGCACTTGGGAGGCTGAGGCAGAAGGATTGCTGTGGGTTTGAGGCTGTGATGAGCTCAAGGCCAGCCAAGGTTACATAGTAAGAATCCTATCTCAGAAGCAAGCAGAGTAAAACAAAAACAGAGACAGGGCTGGTGAGATGTCTTAGTGGGTGAAGGTGTCTGCTCTCAAGCTTGTCAACCCTAGCTCTGATCTTGTGATCTCCAATTACACGCCATGGCATGCATGCCCTCCTCCCCAAGCCAAGTAAATAAGTAAAAATAATAAGTAAAAAATTAAAGAAAACAATCAGGAATATTGTCCTATGCAATGATATTGACTATAAATAATCAAAGGCAAATAAGAAAGTAAAAAATTCTAGAACCATGTTCAGGAGGGTAACGGGGAAGGGGCCCCTTAAAGCTATATTACACCACTGAGCACAAGCCTTGATTAAAAACTAACCCTGAAGCAATTTGAATAGGTCTTGCCTGCCATCTGCCAATGTAGCCCGAGTGTCCAGCATTGTCTGGATCACACCGATGGACACCCAGGGCTCACTGAGCATCCCTGCAGGGACGTCTTCTCTTCACTGCTCCCCTTGCCTTCCTATACTTCAGGCTGTGCTCACCGAGAGTCAACTGTGTTTGTATTCAAGCCTGGTTATGTCAGTTTTGGTGAAATTTTATTTTAATTTAGTCATGTAGTATAAGATGAATTGCTAAACAATCTTATTAATAAAAAACCCGGAGCCAGATATTGGGGTAAAAACTGAAAGATCAGAGGAACAGAACAAGCCATAGCCAACCTCACCTCACCAACTCCTCAACCTCCAGAGAGAACTACTTCCTGTATACCCACACCTCATTTCCTCTCTCCACCCAGCTACATCACTTCCTATCTATCTGTACAGACCTCCGGACCTCGATGGTTAGTGATGGAATTAAAGGCATGTGCCACCATGCCTGGCTCTGTTCCCCAGTGTGGCCTTGAACTCACAGAGATCCGGGTGAATCTCTGCCTCCCAAATGCTAGGATTAAAGATATGTGCTACCATTACCTGACTTCTTTGTTTCATATAGTGGCTGGCTTTTTTCTCTGATCCTCAGATAAGCTTTATTGGGGTGCACAAATAAAATATTACCATAATGTAGGTTTTAAAAATATTTTTATTTACATGTATGAGCATATGTCTCTCTGTGTGTATATACAGCATGAACGTGCAGGTACCTGAGGAGGCCAGAAGAGGGCGCTGAATGCACTGAAGCTGGAGTAATTGGATTCATCACATGGTGGCTGGGGATGGAGGTGAGGTTCAAGTGAGCTTATGCCCAGAGCTTGCCCCAAGGTCCTGTTTTTCCCTCCTGAGTGCTGGGACCACAGGCAGGCCACCAAGCTTTTAGGATTCTGGGGATCCAAACTCTGGCCCTCGCATTGGCCCGGAAAGCACTTTCTGCGCCATCTCCTCTGCTCGCTGTGGTCTGATGCCCCGGGGTAAAGGCTGTGAGATGCTGCAGGTTCGTAAACCACTTGTGAAAATGGCTTGCTTCTTTACAAACCCTTGAAGTTCAGGGCTGTGCAGCTCAGATGTTTAAATGAAATTCTGTGGAGCGAAAGGGAACCAGACCAGGTGATTTAGGGAAAACGTCTTCCAACCAGGGGGCTCGTTTTATTTTGCTTTTCAGTTATGATTAAACCTTGCTGGAGGAGTCTTGAAATCCAACTGGTGGTGTCCTGTACGTTGCCAAAAGTTCAAATCTTGAAGGACACCTGACAAATGGGCCATCGCTGTGATTATGAGTATGTGCCCGTCCCCAACTGCAGTGACAGTGTGGGTGGCTTCAGGGGCGGTTGGTGTCTTTGCTCCTCCTCTCCTTTGCACTGGCTTCCCACCTCTGTCCTCTGGGGTCTCCCTTTCCCCTTACTCAGCATCAGCCTCTTAATTACGTGCCAGAAACTCAATAACCCAGCAAGACAAATGCTGTCTGTCGGATGAACTCCAAGCTGCAGGCAGGGGAGGCAGATGCAGAAGTGCAGGCAGGGGAGGCAGATGCAGAAGTGCAGGCTGCCCTTGACACTGGTTGTAAGGCCTGAAGTCAGCCACACAGAGGCCGCTCTGGCTCTGCCTCCTCTTCCCACACTCGCCGCTGCTGCTCACCACACCACAGCCTGTCTGGCTTGCAGTGTGGGGTGTGCCTGCTTGTTTTTATGTCCCACTATGTGGGTCAGCCCCCTGATATCACACTCACGATGTGTGACATTTGGGGAAGTTGAGATCCAAGCACAGCTGGAAAATCAAAGCATGGTTCCCTGGAGATATTCCAGGAGAACATGGCTGTTCTCAGCATCCTTAGTCCCCATTGGATTGGGGGTTAAAGCTGGGATCACCTTCTGGTCATTCCTGTCAAATTTTTTATACAAAAGACTTCTGCTAAATTTTCCTTTTTTCTTTTTCTTTTTAATTTCCCATGAGAAGTGCTATAAGCCTTGTCTGTGTTTGGTAGCTCCCGTTACCCTGTGTTTTCATTATTTTGAGACAAAGTCTCACTATGTAGTCCTGGCTGACCTAGAACTCACAGAGATACTTCTGCCTCTGCCTCCTGAGTGCTGATTAAAGGTGTGAGCCACATGCCCAGCTAGATTTGTCTTATTTTAAAAAGTGTATGTGTGTGTGTATGTGTGTGTATGTGTGTGTGTGTGTGTGTGTGTGTGTGTGTGTGTGTGTGCACGTGCAAGCTCACTCACATGAGTACAGGTGCCCTTAGAGGTCAGGAGTGTTGGATTCCCTGGAGCTGGAGTTACAGGCCACCTGACATGGGTATTGGGAATAGAACTTGGGTCTTCTGGAAGAACATTCTCAACAGCTAAACCAGTCACCCAGCCCCAATCACTTAATATTTTTATCATCAAATATTAAATATGTGTATAACAAATACTTAAAGGTAAGTGATGGATATCACTGTTGCCTCCTTAAAAGCATTGCAGCATAGTGACAAAGAAATGACTGGCAATCCAGCCCTACCAGTACCTCAGATTAGAACTATCAATTTATCACACACATTCACATAAGTTACCTAAGCAAATGTCACCTACTCAGAACACGTGTCGCTGCCTGGAGAAATGAGTACCATTTACTGTATAAGAAGAAGGCCTCGACCCTGCACAAAGAACTGCAGGAACCAGGGAAAGCTGGGAGCGGGAGAAAGAGTCGTCCCCAGGGAAGAGCACATCACTTGATTATCCAATGCCAGTGGTCAGCCCTGAAAGCGTGTACGTACAAGTAACATTATACAGACCGAGAAGGTTATACTTAGGAATACAGATGTGTATACATGTACATATGTGCATGCAATAACAGTTGGTGAAAAGAGAGGCCATGAATTTGAAAGCAAGCAAGGAAGGGCTTATGGGAGGGTTCAGAGGGAGGAAAGGGAAGGGAGAGATATTGTAACTAAATTATAATGGCAACAGTTTTCAAGAAGGGAAGAAAAGACTCACTTGCTGCTGGTCACTGGTCACTGACCTGGTAAATTGGTTCCCTAATGGCTAAAAGGTGTCACATGATGCTAACAACAGCACCCAACAACATTCTGAAGGCTCAAGAATCACATTCTACATTAGGTCAGAACCTTCCTTTGCATTTGAATTAATGCTGCTGAGCACTTCAGTAGCTCTGGTCTGAGGCCATACACACCCACCCAGTGTTCCCTGTGAGAAGACTGAGAAGACGATCAGTTATGTGCAGTTGAGATGCTGGGGGAGGCAGGGTATGGAGTTTATCAACTGATGATTTCTGATCCTATTTAAAGAAACTTCCTAACACATGTGGCTGCTCCAGACTAAGGCTGGCAAAGCGGTCAGCACCAAGGAGCCAGCTGCTCACCCAGTCTGCTATGGGGCTCTAGTTGAGGGTAAGGATTTTAGTTTGAATAGACGGGTACTGCAGGGGACCACAGTGGAGGCCCTGCAGGAGTGTGGACCGAGTGTTCCAGACACCATCTTGTTCTAGGGTGTTGTTTCCTTTCCTTTGGAAGAAGTCAGTAACAAAGAGTTCATTTAATATTTAAATATTAATTCAGTCATTCCCCAAAGAAATAATAAACATGTAGTTGAAGTGGAACCTTGATATTTAGATTGGTATTATCTTTGCTTCAATGTCTAAGCCACTATGGTAATTTCATGTTACCAGAGTTGATTACTTTACTAGGAAAAATTGGGGCTGGAGAGATAGCTCAAGTGTTAAGAGCACATACTGCTCTTCCAAAGGACCCAAGTTTGGTTTCCAGCACTCATGTGGCAGCTCCTGACCGCAGTAACTCCAGTTCCAGGGGATCTGATGCCCTCTTCTGGCCTGTGTGGGCACTAGGCATGCACATGATGCACAGACATACATGCAGACAAAACACTCATACATATAAAGTGAAAATAATAAGTATTTTAAACATTAGGAAACATGATCAAATCTATTGCTTGGCATCATAAAATCCAAGCAGCTGTTTGAGATAAGTAATATCCTCACTTCTGGACACTGAGCATGGTGACATGCTGGGGTCCAGCAGAGAGCACTGGGACACTGCATTTGACTTTTAAATTTATGCTTGGGAAAAAGCAAAACCTAACAACCTCAGCTTGAAATACCTTTTCATGTATGTTTATACTGATTTATAATCATGAGTCTGGAGGTGGAACTGTGGGTTGCAGTTTCTTGTGGGCAGCTTCGGAAGGTTTAAAAACAGAAAAGGAAGCTATCAGTTCTGTCTATCAAAAGATAACAAATCAGAATGTAACTGTTTCCTGCAGAGATGGCACCTGAGTGGCAGGGATTGCGTTAAGTCTTCACTACAAAACACGGCACACTTCCTTCTGCTGTGCCTAGAGCACACACACACTTAATCATCAGTACAAAGCATGGGCACACTTCCTTCTGCTGTGCCCAGAGCACACACACACTTAATCATTAGCACAAAGCATGGGCACACTTCCTTCTGCTGTGCCCAGAGCATACACTTCCTTTAGTGACTGTTAGCTTCAGGGATTTTGTAGACTTGTGTGTCTCAGTAAGAGAGATCATTTTACAAACGATAAATTCTTGCCAATACTGGCAACCTTGCCTTGAGCCCAGAAATGGGGAAGGCGGACCTCTGCTACAAGGATGTTCTCTGACCTCTGCAAGCACATTGTGCACACAAGCACACCGACACCCACCGCTTATGTGGGGTGGGGGCTGCCACAGGTGAGGGGAGAGACACTTTGTACCCTCTTAAGGACTCAGCGAATGTGTCAGTGGAGGCCTTTCCCCACACTCCCTCCCGCCCAGTCTCAATGCCAAAGCTGAGCATCCCTGCTTATCTTCAGCAAGGAACCCGAGAATAAAACACCAACTACAGAGTGCAGTCAAGCAATCCAAGTCCCCAGTTCTATTTTGACTCACACGAGTCTGGGACAACCTCTGAAGTTCTCATATACAGTTTTCTGTTACTCTCCACTAGAAGCCGAACTTCACATTTAATTTTAAAATTATTTTAGATTGATTGATTTTACTTTGTGGATATTAAGTGTTTTACTTACGTGTATGTCTATGCACATGTGCATGCCTGGTGCCCATGAAGGACAGAAGAGGGCATTGGATCTCTTAGAACTGGGGTTACAGACAGTAGTGAGCTACTAAGCGGGTGCTGGGAATTGAACCTGGGTCCTCTATAAGGACAACAAGTGCTTTGAACCACCGAGCCATCTCTCCAGCCCTACAATTAATTTTAAACAAGAAAAGAGTATTGTATAAAACTGAATATTATTTTGAAATGAGGTTCAAGTAACAGCCAACAACTTACATAGTGGCTAATATATAGAATGTACTCATCCCGTGTTTTAAGTTTATGAACTAGTGTAATCTTTAATATACTTTTATTAGATAATATTATTGTTATTTTTTTAGTTGAGGAAATTGAAGCACAGAGAGATCAGGTAACTTGTTTAAAGCCACACAGCTGGCAAGTGATGGAGCCAGGATTTGAACACACACAGTCTGCCTATGGATCTTTTGCTCTGCCTTGTATTCCCTTTAGTATTGAAAATGCTACACATGCCTCAGTATGTCTCTCTCAGATCTATCCTATTTCATCATCATTTTCCAACAGTGTTATTTGACCATGAGGGCAAAGGATATAAATACTTTTCAGTGTGAAAAGAGACAACACCAGGGTGAATCTTAGCTATTTTCCAATGTATGTCCTTAAATCAAATTTGACTTCACAAAACTCATTTTTAGACTTTTTTCTTTCTTCCTGGGACTCAAGAGAACAATGCCCCCTTCTTTTTCTTCTTAAAGCCGGGGTTGTAACAGATGAATAAGGGCAGTTTTCCCCATTTCTTTGACAAGTTCTGCCTGTAGCTCTGTTTCTCCTTTCCCTCTCCTCCCTGTGACCAAGCACAGTGCTGACAGTGTTCTCCATTGTCCAATGAAAACTAACCAAACCACAGCAAAAAAAAAAAAAAAAAAAAAGGGAAGTAAGTTCTCAATCTCAATCGCCGTTTAGCCTGGGGTTGTGTCTCGTCCAATCTGTCCTGTATGGACACTTCAGGCCTCAGCTCATAGGGACAACTTCTTCCTGTCGTCGTGACTCCATAATAGTAAGAGGTAGGAACAGAGCATTTGGATGAAATCTCTGTCACAAACATGCTCAAGCTTTGTCACCAGGGAAAGCAGAAGAGTAGAAAGAAATTATTAGCAAGGAGCACAAACTCATGCTGAC
Organism: Peromyscus eremicus; assembly: GCF_949786415.1. Lineage (NCBI taxonomy): Eukaryota > Metazoa > Chordata > Mammalia > Rodentia > Cricetidae > Peromyscus > Peromyscus eremicus. Next base: position 153,481,983 of record NC_081418.1, on the reverse strand, counting down.
TCCCGAGGCTCCATCGCTTTAGGGCCATGGTGAGGCAGAAATGTCATGGCAGAGGAAGGTGGCTCCCCTTCTGTTAGTCAGGAAGCAGGAAGGAGTAACAGGAAGGGGCCAAGACCACCTTCCAAAGGTGTGAAGCCCTGAGCCACGTCCTTCCACAGCTCACTTTCCCATTAGCCATTCCCTGGGCTAGAGCCCCACAGTCTGCTCATCTCTGGAAATGCCTCACAGACACCAGAGAGAAGCCTGGCTAATCCAAGCATGTCTCAGTCCAGTCACAGTGACAGTCAGGAGGACTGTCACAGCAAATTCAAACTCAGATTGTCCGAAGCTCATGGTGAACTAGAAATAACTTTCCAGTAATTCAGAAGTTGGCAACGGAAAAGTATGTTGGCACCTGGTAACTCTTGTTTTGTTCTTTCTTTCTTTCACGTTCTTTTTGTGTTGTTTGATATCTGGAAAGAGCTTTAGGAATACAATAAATTTTAAATGCTAAGAAAGATTTTGTGCAAAAGACATTGGTACATGGCTGTGCCTAACCACCACCATGGGCTGTTTTATTTTTCATCCCCAGAAAGACAGAGGTGCATAGACATGTGCGATGACATATGACATATTTACAAGTTTACCGTAACCATAATCATTGCCTTTATTATCACCTTGGTAAAGACAACAGCACAAATTATCCTAACCCCATTATCCTCATGTGCGCTTCTTATGTATCTGTCATTCATTGTAATTCATTTCTACTGATTTTTAAAAAAAGTCATCATTAATGTTTAATTAAATGTTGGCAAATACATATTTGTTCTGTGTTACCCAATAAACACTACCATCTCAACCAATGAATTCACCAATTAACAAATATGCTTTGCATATCTTTAGTGCATATATCTGAAAGACGTTGTATGGATGTTATCGACCACATAAATATGTAATTTATTAGCTATGCCAGACAAGAGGAGAGAAGAATAAAAGCTGATATAAGTAGAAGTCGCAGGGCAGGGCAGGGCAGGGCTACGGTATTGGCAATAGTTACTGTAATAGAAGAAACAGAGTAGAAAGTCACAGAACAGAGCATGAAGAAAATGGAGGAAAGTGTAATGGGACAGAGCCAGATGGCTCAGCAGATAAAGGGTCTGATAACCCCAGTTTAATCCCTGGAACCCGAATGATGGAAGGACAGAACTGACTCCCAAAAGCTGTCCTGTGAACCCTACATGTGCTCTGTGTTTCTCTCTCCCTCCCTCCCTCCCTTCCTTTCCTTCACTCTTAAATACATAGTGAATGCAAAATGTTTTTTGAAAAAGAGCATCACTTAGAGACATGGAAGGGAACCTGAGAACTGTTGTTTTGATGCAGAATGCACTGAGATAGAGTAAGAAATGGTAAAAATAAGTAAGTTGGAAAAGGAGACACGTGGGGAGTTTGCAGAATGTGAGTTTGTTGGGAGCAGTGTGTCTGAGACTGCACAGGAATCCCCCTTTTCAACATTATGCTTACAGGAGCACATTTGGGAAACTTAGAACCATGGAAAGGCTGAGGCTCCCGTCCAGGCTTCAGGTTATCATCCTATAGTTATCATTCCTCAAAGAGTACCACTTACATGCTGTTTACTGTTTATTCCATGGATAAATTGCCTGCATAGCCCCTTCAAAGACACGTTTCCTTCTCCGTCTGAGCAGCATAGTGGACGGCACTTGGAAGTCTCTGTGAAGATACACGGGCTCCTGTGAAATGTCTCAGTTAGCTCCCCTCACAAGCTGGGGCTGAAATCCATGCTGGCAACACCAGTGAGCAGCCGAAAACACCTCGGAGACAGTGGCCACCTTTGATTTTGATATTTGGGTCCTTGGTTATTCAAACCCTTTGTTGTCAGATTCTTCATGATGCCACAAACTCAGTTACATGACCCCACCGTGACCCACAGTTTAAGGAACTGTGATCTAGAATTCACAAAAATCTTAAAAAGTGTGTTGTCTTAAAACGACTTGTTGTTGTTGTTTTTTTTTTTATATAAGAAAATTAAAAAGCAAAATTCCCCAAGCTCGTGGTCAGAGGAGGAGCTGACCCATGCCTTGGGTCTAGGCACAGATCTTCATGTTGTTGGCTGAACTCACAGGCAAGTTCCTTATCCACTGGTCTCTGGAGTGCTGTCTGGGTGAGGTTGCATTACGCAGCCCTTCCTGAGCACATCCACTTTCTGTTGCCGGTATCGCTCCTCAGAGACCCAGAGGCTGAAGCAAGCCATCTGTCACTGAGCATTCTGGCTACAGTGCTTTATTTTGACTCCAGATGGAGAGAAAGGACTTGACAGGGATTTCACTGGGTGGAGTCCAAGGTCTCAGTGACACTGTTGGTGAACACAACCTCTGGGGATGTTTATGTGGGAGCTACATGGGACTCTGAAAGTGGATTGTGGTGAGCCTGGAGGTGCTGTCCTGAACGATCTCCTTGCCCGCCATGCTGCTTCACACTTGTTATCTGAGATGCAGATAACTCCCTGGTGCTGAGGAGTAAGAGACAAAACTTTTACACAAATTTAAGGGCTACAGAGATGCTCAGTGGTTAGGAGCACTGACTGCTCTTCCAGAGGACCAGAGCTCAATTCCAAACACCCACATGGTGCCTTATAACCATCTGCAATTCCAATTCCAGACGATCTGATGCCCTTGTCTGGAATTCATGGGAACCAGGCATATGTGTAGTGTACATACATACATGCAGGCAAAACACCCATTAACATAAAATAAATGAATCTAAAAGAATTTTTTTTTTAGTTTTTTTTTCAAGATAGGGTTTCTCTATGTAGTTTTGGTGCCTGTCCTGGTGCCTCTGTAGACCAGGCTGGCTTTGAACTCACAGAGATCCGCCTGACTCTGCCTCCTGAGTGCTGGGATTAAAGGCATGTGCCACCACTGCCTGGCTCTAAAAGAATTTTTAAAGAATAATTATACAAACTCAAAATACTCTTACTACTGTGAGAAGGGTACCCAAATCAGTCATGTCTGTAGTATGAAAACAAAAAACAAAACAAATAAAAATAACTACTACATTAATATGTTAATTACTAGGTAATGCAGAAAGGTAAGTGGGATATTTAAAACTCAGAATTCAGGAAGCAATGACATAGAAGGACAGAGTTTTCTTTTTAAGATTTATTTATGTGTGTGTGTGTGTGTGTGTGTGTGTGTGTGTGTGTGTGTGTGTTTACAATGCCCATAGAGGCCAGAGGAGGGCATCAGATACCCAGGAGCCTAGAGTTAGAGGTATTTGTGAGCTGTATAACCTGAGTGCGGGAACTGAACTCAGGTCTTCCAGGGGAGCAGGAAGCACTCTTAACCACTGAGCCATCTCCCCAGAAAGTATGGGAAGGATCCCAAGGCCTAGGAATGTGGCTCAATGGCAAAGCACTGGTCCAGTATGTGCAAGGCTGATTTGAGCCACAGCACCACACACATATTACATGTGACACAATACAGTGAGACAAACACAATCACACACACACACACACACACACACACACACACACATTTCTCATACTATCTTTGTTTTGAAGGAGGAGGAGACTATTGATGAGGAATGAGGGTGGTGTTTGGGAACAGACGATGACCTCTGGCTGACAGCCATCAAGGAGATGGGCATCTCAATCCTTCAGGAAAAGAAGCTGGATTCTGCCAACACTATAATCAAGAGCAGATTCTTCCTTCCCCCTCCTTCTACCCCCGTGAGAGCTCAGCTCAGCCAACATGCTGATTTTGGCTCTGTGTGACTCTATATGGAGAACCTAGCCAAGACCTCCACCCTCTAATGTACAGAACTTTGAGACAAATAGATGTTGATATAAGCTGCTAAACCATGGCAATTTGTCTGTTATGTCTAGGCAAATAGGATTGTTGGCTTACTCATGAGATAAGTAAACCCCATCTAACTCTTATCCTAAAACTATACTGCTGTGGCTTCATTTTATTATGTATTCACTTGCATACATGCTAGTTTGCTGGACCAGGGAATACGATGTAGCCTTGTGTGGTCTTTGCCCACAGCCTTGACCTTACAGTTTTGACAGCAGGATTTAGCTCCATGAATTCTGAAGTCGAGTTCATCTGCCCTGTGCAGTGATACCACTTCCATGTGAGAGATTTACATCAACTGTTACTCTTAGAATTCTTTTCATTTAGTAGGATAAAATAGATAAACAAAAAACGCCTTGCCGGGTGTTAAGACTTAATGTTGCAGATGGGGGAAAATCCTTCTCGCTAACATCAGGGAAATTGTTAAAAGGTTACTGGGAGATGCAGCATTATTGCTAACCCACTCAGGAAAATGTTATGAGAAGTGTGTGCTACTTGCATATTCATGAGGAACTGTGTGCTTCTTGTATATTCATGAGGGACTTACCATTTAGCTACATGTCAGAGCTAAAGACTGGCAGAAGAGACCAAGTCTGGAAGGCCGTCCTACCCGACTCTGCTGCAACTGAGGCTGGAGTATCTCCTGAACAAACCAAGCTTTAAACATTTGGTCTAGAATAGAAAAGAAAAATATCTTCTTTGCATTTTATTTCTCCTCCTGACTATATGTATAAAAAGAGTCAAAAGTCTAAAAAAAAAATCACTGTCTTTAGCTTGATAACAATCAGTTGATGCTTTCCTCAAATATGCTTGGGAAGGCGGTGGGGAGAGGGCTTGATCTGAGACTTGATCCCCAGATCCCACATATAAGCTGGGTACAGTTGCTGTCTGTGACCTCAGTGCTGGTGGGGGGTGGGAGGGGGTAGGGTGGAGACAGGGGGATCCTTGGAACTTGCTGGCCTGTCAGTCTTGACAGTTGGTGAGCTCTGGTTTCAGAAAGAGATCTGACTCAAACAAACATAAGTAGAATAGTGAAAGACACCTGATACCAACCTGTGGCCTCCATACACATGTGTTTGCACACCTACATGTGCACACCCTCAGAATCAAAGATGGGCATAAATATCCCCCCTCTTGCGCGCGCACGCTCGCGCAAACACACACACACACACACACACACACACAGACGATTGGAATTCTGTCTCCTGAGAAGTTTACTTATGACACCTCCATGATTTTAGAGATTTTAAGTTATTTCCAAACAAATGTATGTCTTTATCCATTCTTCCCTGTTTTCATGGAAGCAGATGGAACATTGAATATTGGCAATAAAACCACTCAGAATGGAGTTACAGCTGTGTGGAAGCTGGAGGAAGTCTGGAAGAGAGGGACACTCCCCCCCCCCCACACCAGGTGGGTTGCATGTTAGGGAAAAGACACTTTTCCCAGGATTCCATGGTGATTCTGTTAGGAATTGAGCTTGGTCATGTGCTCAAGATCTCCACACCTTCCCGCATCACTGCTGGGCTAGTTCTGCACCAGAGGGCATTTTCTGAGCTGCAGGCCGCACTCGGCTCTGTGGCTCCTGCGTCAACGCGCTCACTTTGATTTCTGCAGCAAGGACAGCTCTATGTATTTACTTCAGAAGCAACTTAGAAGACAGTCCCAGGACTTGGCTGGAAGGTTCTTTTGTTCAGGGACACAGGAATCTGAATGACTTGGCACAGTCAAGAAAAGAACCTGTGACCTGGGAGAAGCAGCCATCTTTTAATTAAGCATGGAGAGAACACAGTAACTTTCCATCAGAGGGAGGGGATGCTTCCATAATATTCTGCTGGAATAGTATAACACATCAGTGAACAAGGTAGCCGGCCGCAGGGCAAGAAGCTGGGTACAGGCCCCAGGTCCTCAGGGAGTGAGAGGACCCTGGCTCTCAGGAGCATTCTGGTTCTTGGTCTCTGTTCAGCCTGCTTTGCTGTGCATTCTGGTTGTTAGAGCCGCTGAGTTAAGAGAGGTTTGAGGAATCAGTTTATGAACACGAGGAAAATGTACCTGCAAGGGATGACCAGGCCCCTGGACCAATGCCCAGAATGTCTCATCCATCTTTCCTCTATTCCTATGTTGAAACGTGGACTCTTGGTGTGAAATTCAACCCACATCTCAGCAGAACAGAGCAGATGAATGCCAGTACTCAGGCCATTTTCTCCTTTTTCTCAGTCTGAGACCCCAGCCCACAGAATGGTGCTGCCCATGTTCAGGGTGGGCCCTGCCCACTCTGGAGACACCCTTACAGGTACATGGGTGCCTTGATACTGTCCTGAGTGTTTCTCAATCTCCTCACACTGGTAGTAAATGAGATTCCAGTGAGGCAGGGTCAGAAGGCCAGGCGTCTGCCTCAGTAACTCACTCCGATCTGGCCATATGTCAAATGTCGCCTTCCCTGGGGGGTTACGGGTACTGAGTGACGTCAGGGTGGGCTGGCTACCTCCCTCCAGGGTGGAGTGACAAGAGCCAGTGTTGAGAACCTCCCTGTATCCAGCCTCTTCTGCCCTGTTAACCCTCCTGGGCCCAGTTCCCTGAATGGAAAGGAAGACTGGAGAGATAAATGCTGCCATGAAGGAAGAAGTGTCACCCTGTGAGAGCAGCTTGTGTCTTCTGCAGCCATTGCTAGACCCTCCTAAGGCCAGGAAGGGGGACGCCAAGGTCACCACCAAGAACATTTGCAAAGAGCTCTAGGGAAGAGGTACTGGACTCTCCTGCCACCAGCTCAGTGCTGACGGCTGCTGTGACCTGCAGATGGTCAGCAAGGACAGAGACAGGCAGAATGAGCTGGTGGCCCCATCCTGCCGGGAACACTCACCACAGAACACAGCAAAGATATTCTCTCTGGGACAGCCCACGCTGTCTTCCTAAAGAAGTCTTCCTTGCAATATCTAATTTTCTGGTGGTAGGAGCTGAGTGAGTGATTTGGCCGGCGTTCACCACCCAGATCTGAAAGCTTGCATTGGATTGTCTAGTCCTGCAAAGAACCTCATTGTGATGCATAATGAAGACAGAGTGGTAGGTCAGAGAAAGAGCAAACAGCAGAGAGTCACAACACTGTCCCTCAAGGAAGGAAACTTCTGTTGAGTTCATTCGGTTAAAACGCTAGATTGCAGGAGGGGTCAGAGTCTAGAAGGGGAGAGAGAGGAGGTCTGCTGGGGGGGGTGTCAAAACACTGCTCTCTAAGACCCTGCTTTGTGTCTGGGTCCCGCCCCCACCACAGTGCTCCCCCCAACCGCAGTGCCACCCCACCCTACCACAGTGCTCCTCCACCCCACCACAGTGCTCCCCTCTTCCCCACCCCACCACAGTGCTCCCCTCTTCCCCACCCCACCACAGTGCTCCCCCACCCCACCACAGTGCTCCCCCACCCCACCACAGTGCTTCCCCACCCCACCAGTGCTCCCCCACCCCACCACAGAGCTCCCCCACCCCACCACAGTGCTCGCCTCTTCCCCACCCCACCACAGTGCTCCCCTTTTCCCCACCACAGTGCTCGCCTCTTCCCCACCCCACCACAGTGCTCCCCTCTTCCCCACCACAGTGCTCCCCTCTCCCCCACCCCACCACAGTGCTCCCCTCTCCCCCACCCCACCACAGTGCTCCCCTCTTCCCTACCCCACCACAGTGCTCCCCTCTTCCCCACCTGTTACAATGATCTTGACTAAACTGAGGAGAGACGAGGAAAATACTGGAGTCCAGCAGCACAGACATTTAAAAAACAAATGGAGCCGTGTCCTAAAGACCGTCACTTGTTTAATAGCTAAAATTAGGCTGAAATTTTTATGAGTGTTTATTTACTGGGGTAGGGAAAGAGGGGAGAACCCACAGAAATACTTGAGGGCAGTCACTTATTGGGAGAAAAAAAGACGTTTTCTGTTTATACTCAGCAAATAGGATTTTTCGAATGTATTGAGTGTGTTAGTCACTCTTCACATTGATGCGACCAAACTCGTGACAAAGGCCACTGAAGGGAGGAAGGCTTCAGCCTGGCTTGTGGTTTGAGGGACACAGTTTACCGTGGAGGGGAAGAGGTGGTGGGTGGGGCATGTAGCTGAGACTTTTATCTTGTTTCTCAGAGGAACAGTAAGCAGGGAGAGAGGAACGCTTAACACTGGTGCTAAGCAGGAGCTCCCTCCTCCCCTTTGTGTGTGAGTGCTGAGTGCTTGTGTGAGCAGGTGTGAACACTGGTGCTAAGCAGGAGCGCCCTCCTCCCCCTTTGTGTGTGAGTGCTGAGTGCTTGTGTGAGCAGGTGTGAACACTGGTGCTAAGCAGGAGCTCCCTCCTCCCCTTTGTGTGTGAGTGCTTGTGTGAGCAGGTGTGAACACTGGTGCTAAGCAGGAGCTCCCTCCTCCCCCCTTTGTGTGTGAGTGCTTGTGTGAGCAGGTGTGCTTGCTCGTGGGTACACACAGGGGCAGATTAACAGCAGCTTCCTCCTCAGTCGCTCTTCACATTGTTTTTTGAGACAGGGTTTTGCCTCAACTTGGACCTTGACAATCAGCTGGACCGGCCACCAAGCTCGCCACTAGGATCTACCTATCTGGCCACTCAGCCATCTTTCCAAATGTTATCTCTTTTAAAATTCACTTTGGTACCCCAGTCTAAGTGATTATCTCACCCACTTTGAGAGGAGCAGCCTTCCCAGTCTTCCCTCACCTCAGTTAATCCTTTCTGGAAACACAGACCTATGCAACAGTGTGCTCCACAAAGTCCCCAGTGTTTCAATAAAGCTGACAATAAAACTCAGTCATGATACTGGAGAAAAATTACTTCCCTGAACCTACTCAGTTATGTTTTCTCCAGTGTCACAGGGAAGTGGAAGAGAGAGAGGAAGGAAAGAAAGAAAATGGAGGGAGAAGAGAATGGGAAGGAAGGGAGGAGGAAAGAAGAAAGGAAGGAGATGGAAGGGAGGGAGGGAATTAAAGAGGAGCGGGCAGGAAGAGGTAGACCTCTTTATCCACTTCTTCCCAGGAGATGGCTGTTGAAGTGAAGGAATGACCACACTGCCCTCTTAGGGGACACCCTATGTCTGCTGTGCTGTGTGCAGTCACTGGACAACAAAGCTGAGGTCCGCCCCCTGTGTAACTGTCACTCAGGGGTCTGAGGTCTGTCCCCTGTGTAACTGTCACTCAAGGGTCTGAGGTCCGCCCCCTGTGTAACTGTCACTCAGGGGTCTTAGGTCCACCCCCTGAGCAACTGTCACTCAGGGGTCTGAAGTCCGCCCCCTGCATAACTGTCACTCAGGGGTCTTAGGTCCACCCCCTGAGCAACTGTCACTCAGGGGTCTGAGGTCCACCCCCTGTGTAACTGTCACTCAAGGGTCCTCCTCCAGTTGGAGCTTGGATGGCTCCTTTCAAGATCACTATCCCTTCCCATTCTTCATAATGTAATGGGCCATTGTCTTTTTTCAGTATTTTAACATGAATCTCTTCCTAAGTCTTTTGTTTTTTGTCTTGTGCCTAAGTATCATTTACTTTCTTGCCTGGGATGTCAGCAGCAGAGGCTGAATCAATTCTGTCTAGCACATTTGTGAAAAAAATGAAGTTTTGGGAAATAATTTTCCCCAGACACACAAATGGATGAATTGGTGTAATAGATATTTTTTCCCTTGGTTCCTAGAAAAAAAAGTAAAAATGGGTTCTCTCTGCCAGAACAGGGAAGGTTTATCTATTTCAATTCTTTACAGTTGATGCCCCCTCAAGGTAATGTCTGTAGTTATTTGTACAAAGGGATACCACTACAGGGGTCTGGTTGTTTACACACACACACACACACACACACACACACACACACACACACACACACGAGAGAGAGAGAGAGAGAGAGAGAGAGAGAGAGAGAGACAGACAGACAGACAGACAGACAGAGATTTTTTTTTTCTCTTCTTGATGAGGAGGTATCTGCCTCTACATACTCCTACCAGGGTCAAAACAATCGCCAAGTTGTCAGAACAGAACACCTGTAAATGGAGTATTTTATTGGCGCAATCAGCATGGGATGCCGCCATTACAGTCTGAAGTTGCACAAGTGTATCGTTGTTAAGGTTGGGAGAAACTTTCCGGAAAAAAAAAAAAAAAAAACAGACTTTCACTCCTACATGATTTTGATTTTATAGGAGACTATAACTTTTGGAATTCCTATTAAAGAAGAGGGCTGGTTTTCATAGATGCTTCTAGAAGAAACAATCCTGTCTTCTGCCAACAGGCGATCTTAAAAGGCTGCACAGGTACCTTGTAAATCCCCACAGTTAGCCTGTGTCTGTGGTGAATTGATTGCTCTGATATCACTAATAACGCAGACATTTACTATCTGGTATGACTTCATTGGAACACTCACCTCAGGAACACTTAGATCACAGGGTCTAAGAAAAGCTAACTTGGGGTTACAGTTGGAAAAGCAGAGCTCTGAGATACAGCCTTGGCAGTGGTTCTGTTACTATTTATAGAAATAGATCTGCTTTCTTTCTGGCCAATAGTCTTCACAAATGAAGTAGCGAAGGCCAGTGTTCAGATGTGTGTTTCTGAGCATTTGCATGCTTTAAAATGGTTGTCTTCTAGACCCCTTTTCAAAAAATGTCTTTTCCTAGACAACAGAGGGTACCATTTCTGCTAAATAAGGACAATAACAGAACATTTTTGTAAGTGATAAAGATTCCAAAGAGATTGTTTCTTCTCTTCTTCTGGGTGTTCTGGAAGAATATCTGCAGCCCTGGGTGAGACCGGACGTCCAGGTGAAAGTCTGAGAATGAGTCACCCTGTCTGTGTGTGCCATGAGGCAGGTCTCAGAAACATGGATTTCCTCAATTGTCTGGAATTCAAAAAATTAAAAAATAAACTAATGAGCCATTGCTATAATAAAGTATTGGAGACAATCGATTTATCAGGGGAGAGGCTCCTTTTAGCTCCTAGTTTGGAGATATCCATCCACGGTTGGTTGATTCCATTCCTTTTGGGCCTGTGGGAGGCAACACAACATGGCTGACGGTTGTGCTGGAACAAAAGACAGTCTCTCTGTGGCCCAGACATGAAAAAGAGAAGGAAGGAGACAGGTATGATCCCCTTAAGGGCATACCTTTATGACTGGAAGACATTCATCTTTTAAAACCTTCACTTCCTTCAACAGTGCCAAGGAAGGGTCTGTCTTTAGCACAGGAGCATTTGAGATCCAGACTACAATCTGTGAGTTCACCTTCATGGAAGATAGGAAGTCCCATATCATTAAGAAGACTTGATTAAAGCTGCTGAGGGGTCAACAGTCTCACCCAGATGTGAACCCTGTGAGCTATATAGTTGACCAGTGTGGCAGGATCACATCCAGCAGTGTAGTAGTGGCACAGATCAATCACTTTCTGATTGGACTGAAGGCCTGCTCCATTGGGAGAAATGCAGGCTTGCTGCCCTCGATTTACTCAAGAACTCCCATGGGGAGCTCATAGCCCACAGGGATGAACCTACTACTGTTATTTTACTAAATGGACAAAGTATTAAACTGACCTCTAAATCTGTATCTCTGTACTAATAGGTTAGTGTGTAGCTCCCAGACCTCATCAGAGAAGAGTCTTTGTGTAGTGGACAGCAGGTAAGCAGAAACTTACATAACTAGCCAAACTGCAGAGAACAAGACAATGGGGTGCTCAACCCTCAATGGAGCATCTGTGTTACATTCTCTCTCCCAAACCTCAGGGACCATCACAGAAGAAATGGTGTAAATGTAAAGATGGCAGAAATGTTGTAAAATCAGAGGTTGTGGAGGATAGGGCCCCAGGAGGTGAGGACAGTGTCTTCTAGACTTGACAGGGTGTCTGTACTCATAAACTCATAGCAGCTGTGGTTCCATCCTGGAGGTGAGCATGCATGAGCTCACGGTAACAGAGCAGCTATCGATAGTGTATAGCTTGTGGGGGCCTCCAGCCTGGCTGCAAAAATGCAAGTCCTGAGGCACACGCCCCACACATGTACAGACATATACACATGTACACATATTCGCAAGGACACATACATGCAAATAAGTTATCCTTTTTAAAAAATGGTATTTGAAGCTAAAGGTACCTTCTACAGAATAGATTTCAGCCTTGTGATTTGGGCCCCCAGAACAGACTCTATATGATTGGAGCACACACAAGGAGACTATGTAGACCATGCAGGGAACATCAATGCTAGAACATGGAAATGACCCAGGGAGGCAGCCTGCCAATTAAAAGTGCATTATTAAGCTGGCAACCACAGAGAGTGGCTAGTGCCTACTCTGAGGTGAAATGTCAGAAACATGCCAACACTGGCCTCAGAACTGTCCTGCAAGGCAAGCTAAGGAGCTTCTAGGGCTCACTGGCAGAGGGCTGCTTCTGAGGGCTGCCTCAACCCCGGTGCTTACATTTTGCAATGTATGTAGCCAGACTGGCTCTCAGCTCCGGGAAAAGCCCTCAGGTCAAAGATACAAATACTGGTGGCTGGCTGAGACCCAAACACGTTGAAAAGCCAAGGAGTACAGAGCAGGGTACTGACAATCTCTGCTGTGTTTCAAATTTTACAAAACAAGGGCTTGAGAGACGGCTCGGCGGATCAAGCCCTTGCTGCACCAGCCTGACGACCTGAGCTGGACTCCACAGCGTTTTCCTCTGACCTCGGCTGTGGCGTGCATGCATCACACACCCCACATATGTACACATTATACACACACAGGATAATAAAAGTTTTAAATGTACTTTGTGGTGCCTTAAAAGAAATCTTTCCCCTAAACAACTCCGTTCACTGTTTTGCCTCTACCCACCCCACTTTCCAACACGCCTGCTAGAATCTTTGTTACAACCATTATTTAAAACTTTTTTTCCCTTTGAACTGAGTATTGGCATTTATAATGACTTCCAGGAAGTCTTTCTGACTCCCCCCGCCCTGCAGAGATGTTGCTCAAGGTACTTGCCACTTATCCATAAACGCTGTCCTGTGTATGTGGTTCCTGAAAGATGGCCACCCTGCCTGCTGCGTCTGTTTTTATTCACCTTTGTGGCCTCACCCCTTGGCCTAAGGCCTGGTATACAGGTATCTACATAAGGTAGATAATGAGTATGAACAGATCCCTTCAAACAGAACCCCATTGCTTTGTAGGAACATACACAGAATAGACATTCAGGAAGAAAAACATTCTTTGCGAGACAAAAACATGCGTGAGTCTGCCCTGCTTGGTTTTGTTGCCAGTCTGACACTTGGGAAAAGGGAACTGAAAAATTGCCTTGATAGGAGAGGCCTCTGAGGATGTGCTACGCGTGCGCGATTGAACCTGGGCTACACATAAAAGGTGGTTGGAGGCCAGAGAGGTGGCTCAGCAGCAAAGTACTCACTGCTCTTCCAGAGGACCTGAGTTCAGTTCTCAGCACCCACATCAGGTGGCTTCCAACCATCTGCAACTCCAGCTCCAGGAGATTCAACTCCTCTGGCCCCAAGGGCACCCATGCTCATGTGCTCTTACACCTTCACATAATAACAGATAATAATAAAAATAAATGACATGTGTTTACAAAAATAAAAGAAAGGTAGCTGAATGAGAGCCCAGAAACGAACCAGGAAGTGACCTCTCTGCTGTGGTCTCTGCTTCAGGCTCCTGCCTTGGCTTTCCTTGAGGGGTGACAGGCTCTGATGAGTCAGCTGAAATAATAAACCCTTCCCTTCCCAAGTTGCTTGGGGTCAGTGTTTCATCACAGCAGCAGAGATGGAAAAGGAAATGTTCTGCTAAATAAACACGACCTCAGCCTTCCACACACATGAACTTTTACCTAATTCCATAGGTGATCAATTGAGTTCATGTCCCTGAAGCACAATGTTTCAGCTCCTCATTAGAGCAGTCACTGTGTATAAACCTGTGTTTTGTGTCCCCCTGGCCCTTCAGGATGTCTGCTCCTTTCACAGGACAGCACAGACAATGCTCTCTGTGCAGACCCAAGCTTAGGGGAGGTAGACTGGCAATAACTCACTTAACTCAAAGTGTCTCAGTCACTGTCCTATTGCTGTGCAGAGATGCCACAACACAGCATCCTTTACAAAGGGAAGCATTTAACTGGCGCTGGCTTACAGTTCAGAGGTTTAGCCCATTAATCGTCATGGTGGGAAGCAAGGCAGCATGCAGGCAGACATGGTGCTGGAGAAGGAGCCGAGAGTTCTACATCCAGATACACGAGCAACAGGAAGGAAGGAAGAGAGGGAGGGAGGAGGGAGAGGCAGAGACAGAGACAGAGACAGAGGAGAGACTGACTCTGGGACTGGCTTGAGCTTTTGAAACCTCAAAGGCCACCACCACCATCCCACCCACCCCCAGTGATATAATCCTCCAACAAGGCACATCTACTAATGTAGCTGGAAGTTTTCCTGTGTCCTGCCAGACCCACGGCCAGGACAAATCTCTCCCACTCGTGTCCCCCAAGTAAGCACACAGAGGCTTATATTAATTATGAACTGCTTATTACTGACTAACTCTTACAGTTAAATTAACCCGTAATTCTTATCTATGTTTAGCCATGTGGCTTGGTACCTTTTCTCAGTTCTGCCTTGTCATTTTGACTCCTCTGTGTCTGGCTGGTGACTCCTGACTCTGTCCTTCCTCTTCCCAGAATTCTCCTAGTCTGCTTGCCCGCCTATACTTCCTGCCTGGCCAATCAGCATTTTATTTATCAAACAATCAGAGCAACACATATTCACAGCATACAGAACGACATCCCACAGCATACTAACCCTTTCAAAGAGCACCTCTCCCCAAGTATTCAAATATATGCACCTATGGGGGCTATTCTTATTCTAACCACCACACAAAGTAAACAATATTTCTGCATGGTTACGTCATTTGTAAAGTGTACTAAAAGAAAAGTGGGCTATTAGTCAGGTAGCCTGAGAAATCCTCTTTGGGAGATGCTTATTAAACAAGTTTACAAGCCAGGTGCCATAGTGCACACTTTTAACCCCAGCACTGTGGCGGCAGAGGCAGGTGAGTGTCTGAGTTTGAGGCCAGCCTGGTCTGTACAGGGAGTCCCAGGCCAAGCAGCTGAGAGTTACAAGGTCAGAGATGCTGTCTCTATTCAAAGGTGTTTCCAGAGTGGTTTGTGCCCTCGCCCTGCAGTCGAACTGTGAAGTTACTGGGAGATGTGATAAAGCACTCCCTCAGGGACCCCTAAGACTCTGAAACCCTCTGTCACCAAGACAGGTCTGGGGTAGACTGGGTGCTCTTGAATTTTTTTCTCTCCTAGGGATCTAAATTATGGCTGTACATTTTAAATGGGATCAGAATAAGAAATAGATTCATCTCTAGAACAGAGAGCAAAATGCTGCTATTTATTCTGTGACATGTTACTTTTGGGCTCCTGGGTCTCCGTCTGACACAGAACTAACTTTTCTAGGAACTGTAGTACATAGATCACAGAGTCAGTATGCTGACTTGGCTCTCACGACCTTTAAGCTAACCTTATCAGGGGGATTTGGATGTCAGAAAGAAGTATTCCAAAGCTAGCTGGACTCCACGCTGGAGAACAGGCAGCAGCATGCAGCACCGATCTCACCTGGGAGTCTCTGTGATGAAATAACTTTCTCTTCCCCTGTCCTCAGCACTCTCCCCTAGAGATACCCCTTCTAGCTCTTCATTTGGTAACATCTTTTTGTTCTCTGATCTGAAGCAGAATTGCTGCATGCTTGTGTGTGCGCGCCTGTGTTTGTATGTGTGTGCGTGCACACCTGTGTGTGTGTGTGAGAGAGAGAGAGAGAGCAAGAGAGAGACACTTGTCTGTGTGTGTGTGTGTGTGTGTGTGTGTGAGAGAGAGAGAGAGAGAGAGAGAGAGAGAGAGATCCAGTGAGAGAGACACTTCTGTGTGTGTGAGAGAGAGAGCAAGAAAGACACTTCTGTGTGTGTCTCTGTGTGTGTCTGTCTGTGTGTGTGTGTGTGTGTGTGTGTGTGTGTGTGAGAGAGAGAGAGAGAGAGAGAGAGAGAGAGAGAGAGAGAGAGAGAGAGAGAGAGACTCAGCACCTGCTAGGAGGGTCCGCCACAGGCAGGAAGGTAACAGTCAGGAGGCTCTTTCGCTTTCTCTTTCAGTTGTACATCGGGTGCTAATTAGGGTAAATTGTCAGCCTTGTTTGCATCATGCTAACATCTGCTCCCCAGGAGCTGGACACAGGTAAGTGCTAATTTTGTAGATAGGGCCAGGAAAGGGGGGGGGGGGAGTGACTCTCAGGCCTTGTCACAGTCCGAGTGAAAACCAACAGTCTATGTGTGAAATAAAAATCAATGGGCCCCATATACCCGTGACCTTTCCCATCTAGGTAAATAAGCCTCCTGCACAGATTACAGAGGAAATAGTGCACACATTTTTGATGTCTCTTCCCTTGTGCTGAACACTATACTAAATCCATCCCTGAACTCACAATTATTATGGTTTGCGTGTGAAATGTCCCCACAGGCTCGTGCGTTGGTCCCCGGCTGGTGGTGTGGATGTGGGGTCTACCTAGAGCCAGGGAGCAGGAGGGCAGGCAGGACTTGAGTCCCGACCCAGCCCCAGTTCCAGGGAAAGCCCTCTGCTTCCAGGCTGCCTCCACCACAGATCAAGCGGTTCCTGCTGCCCTGCCCTCCTGGCTGTTCAACAATGTGAATGGTTTGGGAACAGAGACAAAGGATCCTTCATATGGGTCTCTCAGTCAGGAACTGTGAGAAAAACCCCTGACTAATTAACAATGTATCTCGACTGTGAAACTTTATCTTATGTTTTAATATAGAGAGGTAAGATGGATAGTTGGTGTGGAATCTTTTTTATTAAAAAAAAAACTTTATTCTTTTATTTTGTGTGCGTTTGGGGTAGGGGCAGAATGGGCCATGGCACCACTGTGAAACTCAAGAGGGCAACTTCTGGGAGTAGGTTACCTCCTATGCTGTAGGTCCCAGGAATCAAACTTGGGCTGAAGGCTTGTTGGCACATTTACCTGTGGAGCCGTCTCGCCAGCCGTGGGTCTCTTTGTAGCATTTATCACCACCTGGAAAACAAGGTTGGCCCTCACTTTCTCCGTAAACAGAGTGGCACGAGCTGTGTGTGGACTCAGTATGTGACTGTGGGGACCACAAGAGGGACAGCTCTGTGTGTAAGAGACTTACTACCCTTCCAGAGAGAGTTTGGTTCCCGACAGCTCACGACCCCCTTAACTCCACCTCCAGGGGATCTGATGGTGTCTGGGCACTGCTCACACAGGCATGCAGTGATGCTATCAGGCTGAGTCTGTACAGACCACCTTAGGTATGGATCTGTAGGAAAGTCTCCAGGGAACACCCCAACAACTTATAATGAGGTTTCCATGGCCCGTTTAGTGTTTCGTTCTAACTATAATGAGGCTTAGTATATTATGTTGTTATTTTCAGTTTATAACTGAGAATGGAAATCTGGATTCCTTCCCATGGGTCCTCACTGGATCCTGCTGCCTTTTGGTACCCAGGGAACACGCAGGCATTTGGACGATGGAACAATTATTTACAGTTTTAATTTTCTTTGCGATGTTGTTAGTCACTAGTCCTCTACATGAGGCCGTCTCAGTGATATGCGTTTATTCTTAATTACAGCCCGGGGAAGCAGAAGTAACACAGTGCACTGCCACTGTTATTCTGCACAATGTTGGCTCAGCCTCACAAGAAGTGTGGAACACAAAACTGTGTATTATAGATGTCTGTAGGGTATCAGCTAAGGAAATGGAGGATTAAAAAAATCTAAACCAGTCTGGGCTACATAGTGAGACCCTGTCTGAAAAACAAAACAAAACACACAGACAAACTAAAAACTAAGTAACTAATCAGAGCCGAGGCTATAAGGCAGCAGGAAAGTACTTGACTAGCCTGTGTGAAGGTGTAAGTTCAATCCTTAGCATCCAAACGTGAAATGAATAACGAAAAACAGACAATGCTTTGTAAGGAAATCCAGTTTCTGAGATAGAATTGTATCAGACAATCTGCTGTAATTTCTGAAATAATGAACTTTTAAACAAATAAATTGGCTGTAAAATGTAAAAGAAGGGGCCAGCAAGATGGCTCAGCAGGTAAAGGTGCTTGCTGCCAAGCCTGATGTCCTGATCTCCATCACCAGGACCCATCTGGTAAAAGAACTTACTCCTGCAAGTTGTCCTCTGACGTGTACACAAACACACACACACACACACACACACATACACACACACACACAAGCACACACGCACTCACACGCCATAAAAAGGTATATTTAATCATACTTTTGAAGTCTGGACAAATCTTTTTTTGGGGGGTGGGTTCAAGATAGGGTTTCTCTGTGTAGCTTTACACCCTTCCTGGAACTCACTCTGTAGCCCAGGCGGGCCTCGAACTCCCGGAGATCCGCCTGGCTCTGCCTCCTGAGTGCTGGGATTAAAGGCATGCGCCACCACCACCCAGCCAAATCTTTTTTTAAAAGTGAGTTAATAATACATTATTTTTAACAAAGAATTACTGAAGGCAGAAAAGAAATTCTAACTGACTTGAAAGCTCCCAGCGTGCTTCACTCTGGTGTGGCTTGGCAGGCTGGGAGGCTGGGACGGGATTTGTGACATTCTGAATTTGGCATTCAGTGACTGCTGTTACAAAAGGCTGAGCTCTTGCCTAACACACCCTCCTTCCTTTGTCCTGCCCTCAGCTTCTTCAGCTGCACCAGTAACACTGACCAGAACATGCTGCCACCGGGCACCACATGTGGACCAGCTCGGGTCTGCAGTGAGAGCTGAAGCTGGACTCTGCTCCCTCTCTGCTCCTGCCCTCAAAGCACATCTGTCTTTGGCATTACAGAAACATAAAACAATCATTTGCATTCTATTAATGTGGTGTCTGGAAAGTGTCCAGAGGCAAATGTGTGTGTGTGTGTGTGTGTGTGTGTGTGTGTGTGTGTGTGTGTGTGTATTACTACTAGACTATAAAATACTTAGAGATAAGATCTAATTGATATCATAAAACAACCATCTGACTTGAATTGGGTTTTATGATTGCCCCAAAGGTTGGTAGGTGGAATCCCTCACACTGTCACAGAGGCCTCTGGTGCTGCTCAGAACATGCTGCTTTTGTAATTACTTCAGGGGGTCAAATGATTTAACCTTTCTCTACCCTCAAACCACTCAGCACACATCTTCTCATTACAACCTTCACCAATATGAGAGACGTCCTCAGGATTGCCAGGCCGCTGGCCCACCAGAGGGGTGCAGTGGTATGTGTGCAATCACAGAGGATGCCAAGAGTACGGCTACTTTCCATTTTATTAACACAAAGGAATTGCAGCTTAAGTTGAGTGTGTGGAAAGACAGCTCACAGTTAAGAGCAGAGGACCAGAACTTGGTTCCCAGCACCCACACTGGATGACTCACAACCAGCTGTAACTCCAGGACTATGGGGTCTGATAACCTCTTCTGGCCTCTGTGGGCACATGCATGTGAGTGCACACACACACACACACACACACACACACACACACACACACACACACAAAGAAAAAGATGTAAAGACTTGAAGATACCCTGGAATCCTTTCCTTTCTCTCTGCCCATTCAGGGCTCACACGCTTAACAGAGACCTCACAATTTAGCCTGATATGATGATTGAAGAAGACATTACTGTGGCCCATGAGGAATGTAAAAACTTGTTGAGAAGAGAGCATCCCTCTAGAGCAGTGGTTCTCAACCTTCCTAATGCTGCAACCCTTTAATACAGTTCCTCGTGTTGTGGTGGGGTCGTGATCCACAGGTTGAGAACCACTGCTGTAGCGTAAGGAGTGTAGAAACCATCAGTGTCTGTCTATGTCTCTCAATAACTGTATTCTACAAAAGTTCACTGTATAGCGAAATCATCATTAACGGAAACCGCTTTCAAATTTTGCCACTTGGCATTTCCCTCCTTATCCATCTGTCTTCATGGTGGTCCAGCCTGGCATCTGACCAGCTTCAAGTTAACTTGCAGACTTGTCTCTGTTCATTGTAGTTTACAGAAATGGCGTTCCCATGATTGACAGGAAAGGCAGACTGGCTCACCACATGAACGGACCCACCCATGGCTCCCCACTGATAGGGAGTTGTTTGTCCATGGAGCAGAAAATGTGTTTTTGTGCAGAACAATGGTTCTCAACCTGTGGGTCACGACGCCTCCATGGATCAAACAATCCTTTCACGGGGGTCCCAGATCAGATATTTACATTACAATTCATAAGAGTAGCAAAATTATTAGTTCTGAAGTAACAACAAATGTAATTTTATGGTTGGGGTCACCACAATACAAGATACTGTATTAAAGAGTTGCAGCATTAGGAGGGCTGAGAACCACTGCTCTAGGGAGTTTGTGTGAGGTATGATGTTAGTCAGGATGAAGGGCTCGTGTGTGTGTGTGTGTGTGTGTGTGTGTGTGTGTGTGTGTGTGTGCGCGCGCGCGTGTGCGTGTGCGTGTGTGTGTGTGTGTGTGTGTGTGTGTGTGTGTGTGTGTGTAAGAACCATCGATTTCTGGGAACAGCCTGTGCCTACCCCACAGTGTACTTTCCCACTTGCCAGTAGATGAACAGGAGAAGACTTCTGTCCACTGTGCTATAGCACCTTCAAAAAACCCATGAAATAAGAAACTCATCAACTCTGTGACTCAGAGGAGTGGAGTTTAGGAAGATAACACGCTTTCAAGAGTAATTTTTTAAAAGGGAGTAAGCGAGACTGAAATGCCTGGGAAAATCAGTTACTACTCAGTTGAAAAACACTGTATGTCTCTGCTTGCAGGATTTCTTCTGAAACAAAGCTGTTACCCTCCCCAGGTGGCAAGTATATTTAGAAATATCCAGCTAGCAAAATCCTCCTGAGCTTAAAGATTACCTTGTTTCCAAGGATAATACCTGAGTAAAGCTGTCAGTCGTCATGGTTACCGCCATCACTCAGCAATGGTCAGATGTGTGGCGTGGTCATCCATGCTTAGGGCAGGATGCTCACCAATTAGCCAGGAAATGAGGCCTCAGAGTTCTAGAATATGTAAAATAGCCTACTGCTGAGTGAGCGTCATCATGCCCAGAGTACCCTTGACCATCTTTCCTAAGGTCTGTGTAGGATGTGTCTTAACCCTTGACCACAGCTAACAGAAATTGGAGTTAGCTGGCTTGTTGCCCTGGCTAAGAAGTGACTGCTTTTAGAGACAGAAAAATTCTCATGAAAATAGATGCCCTTAAAGAGATAAACCAAGGTTTTAGTTTCTACTATAATTCTCCCATAACTTGAAATAAATAATTCTAAAATAGGTTTAAGTGAAAACCTCAGAGGTTTTCATATACCCACTGTTCTTGTTTCCTAAATAATTGCTTAGTTTCTATTTGTGAACCTAAATATTCGAGAAAGTGGAAATGAGCTATCCTGTGCTGGTCGGCCCACCTGGATACATCACTAGAAAGATGTTATGATTTTCCCAAAGGGCTATCTTGAATGTTGAGGGGCTTTCCCAGGGAGCCTATTTCTGTTCACCTCCACATTACCCCAGGCAATGACAGAGCAAAGGAATGCCTCAATTGTCTAGCTTGGTGAGCTGAACTTATTGGGGTTACTTGCAGGAGCATGACTAAGGGGTTACTCATAGGAATGTGGTGAGGGGTTACTTACAGGAGTGTTGGTGAGGGTGACAAGGACATTACAGTCTGTCAATTGCTCCTCTACTATGTCAAAGAAAATGTCCACATTCCCTTTTTCTTTAGTTATTAAATCACTTATTTTTATTAGTTCTTTGAGAATTTCCTATAGTGAGTTGAGCTTTGACTATATTTACTCCTCCCAGATTCATTTCCACTTCCCTACCCATTCAACTTTGGTGTCTCTTCCCCCTCCACCCACCCATCCAGTCCAGTTTGTGCTGTGGCGATATCCATGGAAGTCTGGCCTTGTGTTGGGGGATGTCAGCTTACCAGTTGTAATGTTCTTGGAGGAAGCTGACTTTCCCTGTCTGTTGTTTGCACTTAATCTCCTGCTTCTTCAGCCAGCAAATGCAACTCCATAGTTACCTGCCTCTCTGGCAGTGGCCCAGCGGCTCAGGCTGCAGCTTTGCAGGAATTCTGTTGCCTCAGGCACTGGCTCTGCAGAAGCCGCTAAAGGTAGCTTTAACTAAATCTCTATCTATAAATAAAACTCGAGATTCCAAGGCTGGGGTGAAAACCTGCTAGCTCAGAGAGGTTGAGTAGCAACTAACCTTCCCTCCTTGCTGGCATCTCCCAAAGAGTGCATCCTTTCTGTTCTGCCAAGCAAACAAACAAACAAACAAATAAACCCTTGCCACTCCAAATCCTTCCCTACTACTTCTGGTGTGTCTATCTCTTTCAGATGCCCTTTGATGCTCTACGATCACCTTCTGTTAACTAGGTGATAGCTCAGCTTCCTGACCCAAGGTTAATTTTATTTATTTGCAAATGCAAACTCGTTCAAAGTGTGATCAAGTATTGCCAACACCTGTCTCAGCAGTTATCCATTGCCAATAGTGCCACAGCTATGGGTGAGACTTCTTGTCTAGCTCCCCTCTCCACGAAGGATTTTGTTTTGGCTTGAGCATGCAGGGGACTTGTGTATACTGTCCTAACCATTGTGAGTTCACATGTCCAGCTGTCCTGTTACACCCAGACGACACTGTTCCCTTGCATTTATTCACTACCTCTGATTCTCAGTTTTTCACCCCTTCTTCTGTGACTGTCCCTGAGCCTTTGGAGGAGGGGCACAGTGTAGATGTTTCATTTCAGGCTGAGCATTCCAGTCTCTTATCTTTGCACCTTGGCCAGTTATATGGGTTAATCACCATCTACAGCAAATAGAAGCCTTTCAGATGAGGCTTGAGGGATGCATTAATACATGGGCATACAGTAAGTCATCAGGGGTCAGTTTAATAGTATGTCCATTCAGCAGAATAATAGTAGTAGGTTCTCTCTTAGGGCCTATGATCTGTCTATCCCAGCAATGGTGCCAGGTATGGGCTTCATCTTATGCAGCAGGACTCAAATCCAATCAGAAAGTGGTTGGTTACTCCCATGTTCATGCCACTATTACACCAATGGTCAGTCTTATCAGGCCAGTCATTACTATAGTTTGTAGGGTTCATAGCTAGGTAAGATTAATGATTACTTTTCTCCTCTGGTAGCATGCATAGATCCCTCCAACACTACAAAGTTACCAATAGAGGTGAAACTTGCAGGTTAGTAGCAGCATAACTCCATGTTCTGTGACCCAAATATGCGGTATCTTTAGCAATAGAGCCTCACTGTCAAGTTCTGGAAGGTAAGCAATAGCATAACTTATAACATTTGGGGGCCCACAGGACCTCACTGGACAAAAACTTCTTTTCCATTCTTATTTTTGCCTTATTCCTTTATTTTTAGATGGGGTCTCTAATCCATGCTGGCCTCAAGCTTCCTATGAAGCTGAGGATGACTTGGACTGGCTCTTTCTGTCTCTACATCCTGAATTCTAGGATCACACTTGGTTTATGTAGTGCTGGAGATCATATCCAGGGCCTCATGTGTGCTACATAAGCACTCTACCAACCAAACTACATCCTACCTCATTCAAACATTCTTTGCTAGTCTCTTAAATTAAACAATAGGCAGGATGGACATACATGCTAAATTCACCCTTTTCTAGTAAAACATGAAATTTTATGGAAAAGTAGTACAAAAATATGAGTATTCATGAATAAAAGACATCCTGGTTTTTATATCAAAGCCAATTTTTAAAATTTAATGTTTTTTGTGTGTATGTATTTGCCTATATATATGGATATGTACCACATGCATGCTTCGTGCCTGAGGTCAGAAGGCATCAGACCCCCTGAAACTGGAGCTGTGAGTAACTGTGAACCACCATGTAGGTTCTGGGAATTGAATCTGGGTCCTCTGCAAGAGCAACAAGTGCTCTTAACTGCTGAGTCACCTCTCCTACGCTAAAAATGTCCTTTAAAAAGGATTTATTATTTTATGTGTATGAGTGCTTTGTCTGCACTATGTGCATGTCTGGTGCCTGCAGAGGTCAGAAGTGGGTGCTGGATTCCCTGAGACTAGAGTAACAGGTCATGAGTTGCCATGGGGGTGTTGAGAATTGAACCTGGGTCCTCTACAAGAGCAACAAGTGCTCTTAACTGTAGGGGCAACTCTCCAGCTCCTTAAAATGTATTTGTAATGAAGATTGGCCTAATTAAGATCTTTAGCTAAATTAATGGTAGCAACAATAATTACATTCTGAAGTGACATTTATTTTTGTCACTGAATTTCTGGATGTGTGCTTTTTGTTGATGCTAAAATCACTCATGCTGGGGGAAAATCATATTGGCTTAAAACCTGATGAAAAGAGGTGAGTAGGCACCAAAGTCTTAGTGGAGATTTTTGAATGTACCTTTAGCAAAGGTAACTTTAATAAAGATGACCTCCCTTTCTCCAGCTGATGCTGATGATGCAGATCAGGGAGTTCTTATGTCATAGGGTTTGTGAAGGGTAATCTTGCCTCCCTGACTGAACCTAGACTCACCATGGAAGCAAACCTCTGGGCATGTCTGTGAGGGATATCTGGATTGATCTGAGGTGGAAAGACCCACCTTATGTGTGGACAGTATCATTATAAGCTTGGATCCCTGACTGAATAAAAAGGAGAAAGTGAGGAGCTAGAAAGATGGCTCAGTGGTTGAATGTGTACTGCTCTTTCAGCAGACCTGAGTTTGATTCCCATTGCTCATGTCAAGCAGCTTACAGACTGTAGCTTGAACTCCAGGGGCTCTGACACTTTCTGACCTCCTTGGGCACCCACACATGTGTGCATATACCCATAGAGACATACCTATGGTTAAAAATAATTCTTTAAAAAAATTTAAAAAGAAAATGAGCTGAACACAAGCATCCATCCTCTCTGCTCCTTGGCTGTGGATGCAGTGAGACCAGACACCACCTGCTGCTGCCACCACGGCGTCTCCAGCATGGTGGGCTGTGGCTGGAACCGTGAGCCTGCCACCACTACTTCTCCAGCATGGTGGGCTGTGGCTGGAACTGGGAGCCTATCACTGCTACTTCTCCAGCATGGTGGGCTATGGCTGGAACCATGAGCCTATCACTGCTACTTCTCCAGCATTGTGGGCTGTGGCTGGAACTGGGAGCCAGAACAAACCCTTCTTTCCTAAAAGATTTTATTTCAGGTGCTTTGTAGTAACATCAGGAAAAGTAACTAACTTTTCCTGTCTGTGGAACAGAAAGCCTGGAATATTTTTTGGAATGTCAGTTATTAGCTCAAGCCACATCCAGAATCTGGGAACCTCTTCAACAGCAGTCAAATTCACTACATTAAATGTACCTGTATATTTTCTAAAGTTTTATACAAACAAAACGAAACCAAAAGAAGCTATTATTCAACAGCAAACAGATACACAAGTTACATTACTAATGCCCCAGAGAGTCCTTCGCATTATCACCATTAATTACTCCCAATAATTATCTATTATATTATGTAGACACATCATTCTTGTTAAGGTCAGCTCCTGGAAAGGAATGTTTCCTAAATGCTGTGGATATCACTCTGTATAAATAAAATGCTGATTGGCCAGTGGCCAGGCAGGAAGTATAGGCGGGACAAGCAGAGAATTCTGGGAAGTGGAAGGCTGAGGCAGAGAGACACTGCCAGCTGCCGCCATGACAAGCAGCATGTGAAGATGCTGGTAAGCCACGAGCCATGTGGCAAGGTATAGATTTATAGAAATGGGTTAATTTAAGATATAAGAACAGTTAGCAAGAAGCCTGCCACGGCCATACAGTTTGTAAGCAATATAAGTCTCTGTGTTTACTTGGTTGGGTCTGAGTGGCTGTGGGACTGGCGGGTGAGAGAGATTTGTCCTGACTGTGGGCCAGGCAGGAAAACTCCAGCTACACCTAAATTATGCTAATAGTTACTGGGATTCGTCTTCAAGTAGGAGTCTCCTTGTTAAGCTACATGGGTCTTAACACCTACCTGGAAGGAGAGATTGCCGTTTGGGTTATTAATAAGGAAAAGGCAGCTGCTATAGGGTTCCAGAGGGCTCATCCCTGAGCCCCTGTAGCTACTGTAGGTCAGGTGCTGCTGGCTCCAGAAGAGCCTGGTTGGCTCTCCAGGCCAGGATGCTGGTTCTGCAAGGTCTTGTGTTGTTGTGAAGACTTTCTTCTTTTCCACTGGGTCCCTCAGGTCCCACAGTTGTGGGCCTTTCCCTGTTACTTTTATACCCGATTTCCTTCAGGACTGTTATCTGCATTGGTCCCTTTCCCCTCTTCCTCCCCCTCCATCCACCCTCCTGTCCACTTAATATGGGCACACTCCGTTCACCATTCTAGAAAAATCAGTCAGTAACACTCTCATTTCTGCTCTCTTCATTTATTTATTTTGGTTTTTCAAGACAGGGTTTCTCTGTGTAGCTTTGGTGCCTGTCCTAGATCTCGGCCTCGAACTCACAGAGACACACCTGGCTCTGCCTCCCGAGTGCTGGGATTAAAGGCATCACTGACGCCTGGCACAATAGCCTTTTTTAAAGAAATTTTTGTTGTGGAGGGAACTGGACATCAAAGGGTCTACACATAGCATTCAACACAAAAACCCTGCTGTAGGTCATCTCTCCACTCATCCCTGTGCATTATTTTCTCACCTGAATCTCATTAGCCCTGTGATATTTTTAGTCATCAAAATTATCACTGTTATTTAAAACTCAGGAAACAGGTTGAGGATAGTCAACTAAAATAGATACCATAAGGTTTAAAAAAAAAAAAAAGTAAGGAGGGAAAGGGCAGGACAGAGCCCCTGATGCCAGAGAACAGCACCCCTGGGACAGAGCCCCTGACACCAGGGAACAGCACCCCTGGGGCAGGGATGACTCTTCTTTGGATGACATGGCTAGGGTAGCCCCATTGTCTCAGCTCAGCAGGCATGGCTCCATAGAGTGAAGTGCCCTGTGGTGCCCTGTGTAATGGTGCTGTGGGCTAGGGAAAATGGAGTGGACACTGGGTATCCACTTACTGCAACTGGCCCTTTTAAAGAGCTCTCCTACTGAGTGGGGAGAAGAAATGATATTCATTCTGGGTAATATGTTCAAAGTGTATCTGTTTACCCAGGAGAAAAAGTCTGAGTGGAGTGTGCAGAGAGGTGGCCAGAGCTGGGCCTTCACTTAGAGCAACAAAACCAGAGGTGGAAACAGTATTCTGTGTGTGTGTCCCCCCGCCACTTATACACAGCCCAAGTACACACACACATACACAATTCCCAGCAGCCTCAAGGGAGTTGGGACTGGGGACTTAGAAGGGGGTGGAAAAGCTAGATTATCCATGATGTAAGGATGAACCACAAAGCTTGGTTTATTAGAAGTGTCAGGTTTAGATGGGAAGGGGGGTTCATACCCGAAATCCCAGCACTTGGAAGCAGCGGGACCTTGAGTTTAAGGCCAGCCTAGGCTATGGACCCTAGAAAAGGCCAGATGGCTCAGTGCATAAAGGCACTTAGAATCCCAATGACCTCCGTTTGATCACTGGGACCCACGTGGTAGGAGAGTATCAATTCCTGCAAGTCGACTTCTGACTTCCACACAGGTGCCATGCTATGAACATGGCCCTAGCTAAGAAGTATTCTAGAAAACAGGACAACCAGATAGGTTTAAATTAGAGTGAGTGGCAGGGAACATTTCTGGCTTAGAAATATTGGATGGCTGGTGGGAAGGTATAGATCTGGGAAACTAGGTCAACAAACCCAAGGGACCAATAAGGAGCTCTCTACAGAAGCCGAGGGACAAGAGGAGTAAGGAAAAGGAAAAGCTGGGGATTCTTGAGCCCCAGATTCTGCTTACGTCCCCAGTTTTCTGGCCTTAGAGCCCCATAGTCCCTCTGGAGCCACTAATGCTTCCAGCAAGTTGGTGTTCATATCCTAGCCCACACTCACACCCATGGCCTTGGTCAATGTATAAACAATGGCTATGATACTGCATCATGGGTGGCAAGCGTACCTACAGTATCCTCTGCCAAGGGGTGACCAGCGATCCATCCTCTCTGCCTTTTGAGTTTAGATGTTCTTGTGTTCTGTCTCAGCTAACAGCCTATCACTGTGACAGTCTGCTTTGGACAATCACCCAGTTCCCTGTCCACATTCTCCCGTCCTCCTCTTACTGGACCCAAACTTTAGGCCTCAGATCTGAGCCACTTTGTGCCTGAAGCCAGCATAGTTTTGACTTAGAGAACTGGGTGCTAACTGCTGTCTGCCCCTCACTCAGAGGCTTTCTCTTGTGACACAGGCAGTGAGCTTTACTATTACAACTGGGAAGCAGAATCAGCACCCTTGGCTCTTCTGGCAGCCTGTGCTCACACTGGGTGCTCAAGGATATCCTTGACATCCTTATCAGGATATAGTGCTGTCTGTTTGGGTGCCCACTTCCCTGGCCCCTGACAGCTGGCTAAGCACAGGCTACATCTTGGAAGTCTGCAAAAGCACAAACCTGTGCTGCTTAAGCAGGAAGGGTGGGCCCCTGCAGTCCTTTCAAATAAGTACCTGCTTGAGAACTGAGGAGACTGGGGCCAGAGAAGGAAAAGTGGTGTGCTCAGCATCAGCTAGCAGGTGAAGAGAGAACAGCCCATGCCTGGAGACATCAGGTTGTCTGCTGTACTCAACTACCTGGACCCCTCACAGAAGCTTCATTTTGACCTCAAGAAGGCACCAATCATTCTGGAAGATTCATACCATCATACACATGGCTCATTTGTGCATCTAAGCATAACTACTGATTTACCAGGACAGAGCAACTGCATGTGGGTCAGTCAATATGGTGTGGTACAAGAACCTTCTATGCTGACATGGTCCTGAGCAGCCCTTGACTGAAAAGGGGCCATCACCAAGAAAACTCTTGGCTATTGCATAAAAGAACATACCAAGACTAGTGTTCAACATTTAATTCCATACCAGGAACAAGGGCTTGGCCAAAGGAGACTTCAGTACAATACGGGCCATGTGATGGTAGGTGGTTCTAGATCACCTCCAACAGCAATGTGACACCAGGGGAAGAAAGCTAATGGTGTAAGTGGAAATGTAATGTCAGACACTGAGCTTCCACAGTCCCAGCACACGCACCTGAGGCCCACGGGGACTCCCCAGTAAACCAAGACAGGGTCCATTTCTGTGCTATTCAAACAGAACTTTAAAAATGAAACACACTATCCTAATGTTCTTAGTTCGAACTTAAAACTGAACATAGGAAACAGATCATTTTTTAGGAAAAAACTGGTATGTTTTCCTTAGAGAAATTTACATGAGAAAGGCAGGGAGGTGTCTAGAATGGAATTTTGTTAGAAAATGCAGCACACAGGGAAGGAAATGCCGTAATATACAAAGTTTAATGAGTAAAATATATTTAGTTTCAATGGTGGGGAAGAGATACATGGATGGCTGCCAGCCAGACCCACACACTCAGTATTCTTCCCCTTCCTCTGCCTCTGCTTCCACAGAATCGACGCCCACCTCTTCATAATCCTTCTCCAGTGCTGCCAGGTCCTCCCGGGCCTCTGAGAACTCCCCTTCCTCCATGCCTTCTCCCACGTACCAGTGCACAAAGGCCCGCTTGGCGTACATGAGGTCAAACTTGTGGTCCAGGCGGGCCCAAGCCTCTGCGATGGCAGTGGTATTGCTCAGCATGCACACGGCCCTCTGCACCTTGGCCAGGTCTCCCCCAGGGACCACGGTGGGGGGCTGGTAGTTAATACCCACCTGCCAGAGGAGAAAATATGAGAGTTCACTAGAAATCGGGAACTGTGGGCCCAGCTTAAACTGCAAATACTCATACTTTTGGGAATGAATAATCACCTACACCAAGCAACATGTGTAGCAATTTTAAAGTATTTACTTGAACTACCAATGACCAAACTGGAAACATACAGTACAAAGGAAAAGAAACCAAACTGAAATCTTTGTATTAATGTGTAGAAAACCCCTATGTAGCAGTGAACTCTAGCGAGAACTCGTTGCAGTTGTAGGATGATAAACCCTAGGAATGTGCTAGGGTGGTAACCTTTTCTCACCCTGATGAACAGACAGACAGTTGTTAGTAGCAGCTAGGAACACAATCAGACTGGAGCAGGGAACAGGCAAGGGCAGAGATACAATGAGTCCTCCCCTGATCAAGAAGTACATTCCTACTTTAAGATGGAACATGTATCCTTTGCGCCTGTGCTAGCCTATCAACCAACATCACCCATATAAGAAGCATAATATACCTTGAATATGCAGACTGCCTCTTGTTTTATAAGGATGAAAAGCTTTGGGGATATAGTTCAGCTTCGTTATCCACCATGAAGGTATAATTCCAGCTTTGCATAGTTTTAATATTTTGCTACTTTTTAAAAATAACTTAAAAGTTATAAAAATTATTTCCAAAGCCCAGGCTGGCTTCAAACTCACTATATAGCCAAGGACACTCTCTAGTATTGGGATCATTGGCATGTGCCACCATGAATGCCAAGCTAAAACTTAATTTTTAAACATGGAAACTAGTGTAGCCCAACTAAATCGTTGTAGAAGACTGTGATAAAGCACAGTGATGCCGACAAAAAGGAACCCAGGACAAAGAGACTAAGAGGGTGCATCTGGTGTTGCAGACTCTGTAGGGACAGCCAACTTCTAACATACTTCCTCACAGGCCAGCTCTTTACTGCAGAACCACAGGGTCATCTGGGAGGAAAACTGGGCAAGGCACAGCATTCCCAGCACCTGCCAACAAACACTCCCTCCCTTGGAAGTCCTCACCTTCTCCATGTCTCAGAGACTGAGAAAAATTCATTAGTCTGCTAATAAAGGATACTCAGCATGGTATTGTGTTAAGTCACTTAGCAACTTAATTACTATACATGCTTTCTTTGGAGTCTGACATGGAAAGGGGAATTCTTGCCCAAAGCTATGGCCCTGAGGCAGGAGTTGTTGCTTGCTGGCAGATAAAATTGTCACAGGCCCCAATCCTACCTTAAATCCAGTTGGGCACCAATCCACAAATTGGATGGTGCGCTTTGTCTTGATGGTAGCAATAGCCGCATTGACATCTTTTGGGACCACATCCCCTCTGTACAACATGCAGCAGGCCATGTATTTGCCATGGCGAGGGTCACACTTAACCATCTGATTTGCTGGCTCAAAGCAAGCATTGGTGATTTCTGCCACTGACAGCTGCTCATGGTATGCCTTCTCAGCTGAGATGACTGGGGCATAGGTTGCCAGTGGGAAGTGGATGCGAGGGTATGGCACCAGGTTGGTCTGGAATTCTGTTAAGTCCACATTCAGGGCCCCATCAAACCTCAAGGAGGCTGTGATGGATGACACGATCTGCCCAATCAGACGATTGAGGTTGGTATACGTGGGACGTTCAATATCCAGGTTGCGCCGACAGATGTCATAGATGGCTTCATTATCTACCATGAAAGCACAGTCGGAATGTTCCAGTGTCGTGTGTGTGGTCAGGATGGAGTTGTATGGCTCCACAACGGCTGTGGAAACCTGTGGGGCTGGGTAAATAGCAAATTCCAGCTTGGACTTCTTGCCATAGTCCACTGAAAGCCGTTCCATAAGCAGAGATGCAAACCCAGATCCTGTGCCACCTCCAAAGCTGTGGAAGATGAGGAAGCCCTGCAGTCCTGTGCACAGATCTGCCTATTGAAAAACCAGAGGATGTAAGCCAGTTCCTACAAAGCCATGCCTCAACCTCCAAACCCCACATTCAAGACTTCTATTTCCGCAAACTGATGCAAATTCAGAACATCTACAACATGCACGCTGCACTTCGAACAACACAACGAAGACCCATGGATGCATCAAAGCAGAGGCTGTGTAGTAAAGTATTTTGATAACTCATAATAGATTCTTGATTCTAACAGTTTTGGTAAAATGACCATACCCCCACCACCAACAGTGACTCTCTTGACCAGGATAACCACATGAAGCCTCCTCTGCAATCCTCTTACCAGTTTTCGGATCCGGTCCAGGACCAGGTCAACAATTTCCTTGCCAATGGTATAATGACCTCTGGCATAATTATTGGCTGCATCCTCCTTCCCAGTGATCAGCTGTTCTGGGTGGAAAAGTTGCCTGTAGGTTCCGGTACGCACTTCATCTAGAGAGACCATATACCCCGTGAGTCTTTTGGGCAAAGGATATTCAATTCCACTGTGCACATGTGTCAACAGCATCTCCTAGTTTTTGATTATATGTAAACCATATACAACCCTTTCAGTTTCTCACCCAACAGTCACAAGCACACATTTGTGTAGCTTATCTACTCTGCAGAGATTTCAGTGGCTTTTCCTGACACTCCCATTCTCCCAGGAGAGCCTCTACCCAGAGCCTAGGCACCTACCGACCACAGTGGGCTCCAGGTCCACAAACACTGCTCTGGGCACATGCTTGCCAGCTCCGGTTTCACTGAAGAACGTGTTGAATGAATCATCCCCGCCACCAATGGTTTTGTCGCTCGGCATCTGCCCGTCAGGCTGAATACCATGTTCAAGGCAGTACAGTTCCCAGCAGGCATTGCCAATCTGGACACCTGCCTGCCCCACGTGGATAGAAATACACTCACGCTGGAAAGCAGAACAGACATGACATTCATTCACTTCAAACTGTATGACATGCAAACATAGTTTTGTGTAGTGCCACAACGTCTATTTTCAAACTTTACTTACAACAATGCTCAGGCATGCCTTTTATCTCTATTAAACTGACTGCCACCAGGTATAGTTGCACAGGCCCATAATCCCAGTACTCAGAAGGAAAAATTAGGTAGAGTTCAAGTCCAAGCCTATCTCAAAACAGACACAGACACTTACACAGAGAAAACAGCTTGGTCTGCTCTGTGGTAGTATTGTGTTCCCCAAAATATTGTGCACCCTAATAAACTTACCTGGGGTCAGAGACAGAACAGCCACTAGATACAAAGGCTAGAAAATGGTGGGACTCACACCTTTAATCCTAGCATTCCAGAGGCAGAAATCCATGTGTTCAAGGATACAGCCAAGCATGGTGACACACGCCTTTAATCCCAGAAAGCGAGCCTTTAATCCCAGGGAGTGATGGTAGAAAGGAAAGATATATAAGGCGTGAAGACCAGGAACTAGAAGCATTTGGCTGGTTAAGCATTTTGGCTGGTTAAGCTTTCAGGCTTCTAGCAGCAGTTCAGCTGAGACCCATTCTGGATGAGGACTCAGAGGCCTCCAGTCTGAGGAAACAAGACCAGCTGAGGATCCGGTGAGGTGAGATAGCTGTGGCTTGTTCTGGTTCTCTGATCTTCCA